>NC_084738.1:22777719-23077719 GCF_033978785.1 Entelurus aequoreus
TTGTTGCTGATGTCACTAACAGTTGTTTTAGGGTCTTTCTTTATAGCTCTCACAATGTTTCTGTCATCAACTGCTGATGTTTTCCTTGGTCTACCTGTTCGACGTCTGTTGCTTAGTACACTAGTGGTTTCTTTCTTCTTCAGGACATTCCAAATGGTTGTACTGGCTGTGGCCAATGTTTGTGCAATGCCTCGGATTGATAGTCCATCTTCTCTCAGATTCACAATTGCTTCTTTTTCACGCCAAGACAGCTCTCTGGTTTTCATGTTGGTTCCACCTCTAAATGCAGTCTGCACAGGCAAAACCTACCCTACCCAATCTGAAACTGAGCTCAGACATTCAGTGCTATTTATTGTTTGAATAATCAATGTAACTGGGAGACACATGGGCAACAAAACACACCTGTCAGTCACATGTTCCAATACATTTGCTTTCATGAAAAATGGGTAGGTTCAAACAAAAGGGGCTAACTTCTAAGTTGTGTAATAGATCCAGATGTAAATACCTAGAAATAAAAGCTGAAATGTTGATCTTTTGACCCATATTAATTTTTTGATGTCAAACCCAAATGTTTTCAGTCTACAACAAAAATAAACAAATTGGACTCACTGTTCCAATACTTTTGGAGGGCACTGTATATATTTATGATTTTTTTTTTTTTTAAACAAAACAGAATTATTTAGGGAGGGGTTATCTAGATATGTTTGATATGTTGATTCCCTCTTTAAAAATTTAAAAAACTAACTAAGGTTTTTACATGTTTTAAAAAAGCTGGTTTCAACTGAATCCATGCAATAATACGTTTTGTTAATGCATGTAAACATACCGTGTGTGTGTGTGTGTGTGTGTGTGTGTGTGTGTGTGTGTGTGTGTGTGTGTGTGTGTGTGTGTGTGTGTGTGTGTGTGTGTGTGTGTGTGTGTGTGTGTGTGTGTGTGTGTAGGGAGATGGCCGGCCCTTTAAAAGTCTTGTGTATGGGGCCCCAGAATTTGGTGCTATGCCCCTGCAGACAATAATGGCTTTGTGTTGGCTTTATTTCAGTGGATAGTAAATCTATACGGCTATACAAGCTGTGCGCTGACTAAAGTATATTCACACTGAATTGTTAGAGGTGTATTTATTGACTTTTGTGAAATACTGGATTACTTGACTGATGCAGCCACACGCCAAATCAAGGTGGAAATGTTTAGACGCTGACATCAGTTGGCGTGTTTCACCTCCTCCATCTTCTTTTTGCGTGTGTGTTTTCACTTAGGGCTCTAGTAATTGTTCACACTTGTGTTCAAACACAAACACACTCCATTGACGCTGTCTATATCCAGCTGTCAATCTCAGCAGCATGCAACGCCCTCGTCTCATTCACTGGCTTTTTCTGTCTGCAACCGAAGCCGAAGTGACCAGTAGCGCCTGTTATTATGACGCTCCGTTGGGAGAATGGCAGGATTTCCCAGTGAGGAAAGGAAATGCTCCTACTTCCCCCTTTGGTAATTGAAGAGTGCTGACAAAGCATCCTAGGATGTGTTTGTTTGCCCGTGTGTGTTTTTCCCCACTTGAAAACCACAATTGAAGTTGAAATTTATAACCTGATGAATGAATGATGCTCACTATGGAGGTTAATTTGTGTTTTATTACCAAAGCTTTTTTTGACACATATTTTACATGCAACTATGCTGACAATTCTATTAAATAAAAATTAATCAGCAAATATATATGTTTAAAAATTCAGTTTGTCAAAATTCAGCGTGTAAAAATTCAGTGTAAAAAAAATCAGAGCAGAATTATTCGTTGCTTCAAATCTCAAGACCCACTTTCAGTGTATTAAGACTGAAGCACCTCATTTGCTGATTCTGAGGCAGGATCGATTGCTTCAGTCTATTTTTTTTGACACTGAATGTATGTAACTAAATTTTTTGGTGTTTGAATTTTGTGAACAATTTTTTTTTTTTACATTAAATTGTGCTGACAATTTCATTGAATACAAATGCTTCAGCAACATTTGTGTTTAAAAATGTAGTTTGTTAAAATTCAATGTTTTAAAGTTCAGTGTATAAAAATTCAGTGCAAAACCCCCCCACCCCCAAAAAAAAAATTGGTGCAGAAAAATTCAGTGTGGAAAAATCATTGTAAAAAAAATAAATAATTCAGTGCAGAATTATTCGTTGCTTCAAAACTCAAGACCCACTTCCAGTAAATTAAGATTGATGCCCCTCATTGGCTGGTTTTGAGCCAGGATCGATTGCTTCAGTCTTAATTTTTTGACTCTGAATGTATGCAGCTGAGATAGTCTCCAGCACCCCCCGCGACCCCAAAAGGGACAAACAGTAGAAAATGGATGGATGGATGTATGTAACTGAATTTTTTTTTTACATTAAATTGTGCTGACAATTTCATTGAGTACAAATGTGCTAGCAAAATGTGTGTTTAAAAGTGTAGTTAGTTAAAATCCAATGTTTTAAAGTTCAGTGCAGAAAAATCCCAAATAAAAAAAAAATTGGTGCAGAAAAATTCAGTGTGGAAAAATCCTTGTAAAAAAAATTCAGTGCAGAAGTTTTTCATTGCTTCAAAACTCAAGACCCTCTTCTGGTAAATTAAGATTGATGCACCTCATTGGCTGGTTTTGAGACAGGATCAATTGCTTCAGTCTTAATTTACCGAAAGTGAGTCTTGAGTTTTGAAGCATCAAATATATATTTTTTTCACTCAATTTTTATAAACTAAATATTTTCACACTGTATTTATAAAAAAAACAAAAAAAACTGAATGCTTTTTAAAGCACACATTTTGCTCACCGATTTTTATTCAACAAAATTGTCAGCATAATTGTGATGTAAAACAATTCATTTCACAAAATTCAAATGCAAAAAAAATCAGTTACATAAATTCAATGTCCAAAACAACAATTCGTAATAAAGACTGGGGATAGGTTCATTGGCAACACTAAATTGGCCCTAGTGTGTGAATGTGAATCTGTGTTGGACCTGCGATGAGGTGGCGACTTGTCCAGGGTGTACCCGGCCTACCGCCCGAATGCAGCTGGGATAGGCTCCAGCATCCCTGCGACCCCAAAAGGGACATGCGGTAGAAAATGGATGGATGGATGGACATAAATTAACCTCCATAGCTTACTTGTTGGTTGTTTTCTTTGCACATAAAAGCTCGCCAGTTGTTTGATGGACTTACATGTTTCAGCGGGACTGTTTGTAACCCGGACGTTCCTTCACTGGCTGTCCCACTTCATTATTTTCAGCTGACTTAAAAGACTTTGGAAAGGAGAGTCTATTGCACGTTCAAGACAAACAGCCTTTTTTGTGTGTGGTGCACATGGCCAGCGTGTGTAACCTAATGGAAGTCACGGTAAGCATAGGATTGAGCATGATTGGCCGACCCTGTCCGAGACCCCTTACATCCCCTCAGCCTCCAGTCTCTTGTCCAGCATCCCGCCAGCCAGCCCGCTAATGTCGTTAGCTGCCCCCTAATGACAGCGAAATCTCATTAATATGCCGCACAGCTGGGCCCAATAACCAGTGAGGATGACGCTAATCAAATCTCGGAGGACTATAACCCAAAGCTGAACTGCACAGACACAAGTCTGGAGGCTTTGTCATATTTGTCTGTGCTCCCTTTGAAGTGTTTGACGCTCGCCAGATGTATCTAACGCCGGGATGACTGCACACACCACTTCATCATCGTCGGGACGTCTCTCCCATGTTTACGCCGAGTCATGCGGTAATTGTTTTAGGAAGATGTGGCCGCCAGTGCGCTGCTTGCACCCCCCACACACCCGCATTAAGCGCGCCTGTGGCTAGTCGAGTGAATCTTCAGACAGCCATTACAAACTGCTCGCACATGAACGTAATTAAATAACCGCTTTTGAGGGCAGCACACTCCATTAAGTCATCATGCTATCTGGGTGGTAGAAGGTGATATAGTCATTATTCTCATATGATGAGGTTAAGAAAATGAGAGGTTTTGTCATGTCCTACGCTGATTTGTTCAAATCCCGGAACAGTTTTTAACCATGGGAAAAAATTATCTGTTGCAGGGTGAAGCTGTGTCCATCCCAAAGCCTTTCCCAACTGCCATCAACAATTTTGCTGCTAAAACCAATAACTGAACAATAGTAAAATTAGCAAGCTAACTAGTCTATTTAGCCAGCAATTGAGTTAGATTAGGGGTTGTTTGCCTTTGGTCATATTAATATATGTTGCGCATTCAGTACATAATAATTGCTAATTGTCCAGGAAAAACTTAAGTTGTCCATTTGAATAGCAAAATAGCAGTAATAAATAAAGACTTTTAAAATGAATGCAATCTTCCTGTGGGCAAGATTCCTTATTAAGACTCATGACGTCTCGCGGGCCAATTTGAAGACGTCGGCGGGTCGTAGTTTTAGATTGTCCCATATCAGTAGACATGATTTTAAATAAGCGCGACCAAGATGGAAATCAATTCCTACTTGTTGCGCAAGTGTACAAAAAGTATTCAGTACTAGAGAGGGGGGAAAATCCTCAGTTTTTAGATGTATCACGATTCGGACATGGCCGATTGTAAAATTGATTGGTAAATGTCCAAAAATCTATTAATTATTGTAAATAAAGTAATGCAGACAGTTCTAAAATGCGCAACAAAGAAGTGCAGTACACGTTATACCCAGGCCGCAATGTGAGCGGACACGCTGCACAGCGTAAACAAACGTGGCTGCCCGCAGCGAGCCATCATACCGAGAGATCCAACCAGGTCCTTCCGTTCTAAAAACTGGCGTGGAAAAACACTTTGGCTTTTATTTTTGTATTTCCATCCTTATTCCACTATGAACAATCAGGAATTGGAGCACTGCTTCACACAATGCAGCCCAGATCCACCATCCTCTCTACACTACTCGACAACAATTTAATTTGTATCTCAGGGGAAACCTATTTATGTTTGTATTTAGGCAGTAAAACACTTTCAAAGGGATTATGTGCCTTGTGTTTTGTTTGAAGTTTAGTTAATATTTGGTAGGGGCCACTTTTTTTGTAATTTGAAAAGACACTACAACTGCAGGTACAAGATTATACATTTTAAAGGAGCTTGCTGAGCTGCTGATCCCAAATAACTATTTCATTTATATCTCAGGCAAACCTATTAATGTTTATGTTGGTATTCAAGCAGCAAAGCACTTTATGAACGGCTGGTTTTGAAGTGTTTTGGTGCTCTGTTACTTTAGGGCACTTATGTTCCAGTTTTGCGCACACTTCCATTAATCTAATAAATGTAATGGAAAGGAGTTCTTATTACAAATGTACTGTTTTGCATGAACGCTTATTTAGTGAAACGAAATAAGTCAATCACTATACATGAATTAAAGATTCATCAATAATCCGTTTTGAATTTTAAAACATAATCAAATCATGAAGTGCCCATAGATTCCCACCTCTATTGATTACCGCGTTGACCCGATTTTAAGATGTTTTTTTACCCCTTAGGAATAAAGACATGCCGTTTTACATTTGGGGTCTATAGATTTATACATGCAGACCAACAAGTGGTGCCAAACATCTTCTTCCCAATTGTGTCAGAAGTTTTCTTCCTGTGACTTACCGGAAGACCCTCTTGAAAAAAGACTTGGACAAGTTGGCAAACAGTGATGGACCTATGATGGTCGTTTGAATAAAATTATAGTGTTGAGCTGAAATGTACAACTTAATTTGAAAAAAAAAATTTCTTAAAGGAGTATTACTTTTTAGGGGATTTTGTCTATCGTTCACAATCGTTATGAAAGACATGACGGATTGATTTTTTTTTTTAATGCATTCTAAGTATTAAATTAATATTACATATTTTAAATGTTCGCTTACAATGGAGCCGATGGGAGCCGTTCACTTTTGCCTATAGAGCCCCTAAAAAACATCCACGCCTCCATTCGGGTTTTATATACATTTTTTATATACATGATGTAAATATATATGTAACACTTATAATAACATTTAATATTTACGTATTTTGATCATTTTAAGCACAAGCGGCGCATTAATTTAAAAAATGCATCACAATGTGTGATTTTTGTTTCTTCATCACTGATTTCTGCTCACTGCAGACTTTATGAGCCAACAAACATAATAAAACATCACTTACTGAACATGGTCATGTTCATAATCCTTGCAAAGAAACGGGGCGAGGGGAACAAGCGTCGCTTGTGTCGTTCTCGCTAGTTCCAGGTCCTGTATGGCGGTCAAAGTGTCCTAACTTGTTGGATTATACTCTCAGCCATCTACTATCCAGGTGAGAGGCATTATTTACAATAAATTTAGAGGGAGCAGGGAAGCAAGAAAACAGCAGACCACTCGATGATGTAAACATAGGGACAAACGGAAGTGATTACGTCATCGCTATTAATAGTTTGTCCGTGTTAGCGCTTATAATAACAATACCACTAATACTTGGTTAATACTCAAGTCACGAAATGTACTTGTACCACAGTTTAAGAACCACTGCTCTAGGACACTTTCACTCAGACCTTAAAGCTGACACTTCTAACACATGCGTGTGAAAAACCTAAGAAACTAACTTTAAAATACAGAGCCGAACATGACTTCTTCTACATGTCAAGGGGAATTTGATGATTACTTGTCGTCTAAAAGCCGTGTGGAAAAACACTGTTGTACTACTGCTAATGTTAGCCAGTTATGGACGCAACCACTGAATTGATTTACGTGGACCCCGACTTAAACGAGTTGAAAAACTTATTCGGGTGTTACCATTTAGTGGTCAATTGTACGGAATATGTACTGTACTGTGCAATCTACTAATAAAAGTTTCAATCAATCAAAAAAGTCTTTATTGGTAAGTTCATGATAACTGGATAGCTTCTAATACCTATTTTGGCAACCAGTGTTAAAATAATGACTAATGCATCCTTCTGTGTGCTTTCTTATATTTAAAAGCATGTAAACCTAAGGCTTTTATTGGCACATTATGTTACTGTGCTTTTTCTTATTTGATCTATTTGGTTACTTACTCAGCATGTGAAAGGGGACCTATGATGATTTTAATCTACATTTAAAAATACTCCCCTGTGGATTAGTTCAAACTGTGGCACGTGTACCACTAGTGGTACGCAGGCTCCATCTAGAAGTACGCCAAAGAATCAAGTGTTTTATTTTCCTATATTCAAACAGTGTTACTGTCCAAACTGTGTGTAATGTTATATATTTCGAAGTCGTCATCTTCATGGTAATCGGTCGGGAAAAAAACTTCATGAACATTGCATAGATTCACCCGGTCCCAATATTAGGTACACTTACACACTCGCTGATTGATTGAGACTGCATAAAAAAGCTGCTTTTAGCAGTTTTCGCGTCGCTGCATGTTGCACGTCAGTGTTATGCGCATGCCAAGATTATATGATAATAATACTTTATCTAGGGCTGCCACTAACGATTAATTTGATAATCGATTAATCTGTTGATTATTACTTCGATTAATCGATTAATAATCGGATAAAAGAGACAAACTACATTTCTATCCTTTCCAGTATTTTATTGGGAAAAAAACCAGCATACTGGCACCATACTTATTTTGATTATTGTTTCTCAGCTGTTTGTACATGTTGCAGTTTATAAATAAAGGTTTATTTAAAATAAATAAATAAAAATTATGTATGCGCATAGCATAGATCCCATGAATCGATGACTAAATTAATCGCCGACTATTTTTATAATCAATTTTAATCGATTTAATCGATTAGTTGTTGCAGCCCTAACTTTATCCTACATTTGTTTTGTGTTTCTTCACATCGAAGCAGAGGAGGTGGAGCAGCTTCTCCCGGTTTGGCTGAGGGTTTGACTTAATGTCCAAATAAGTACGTCCACACCGCTCTTAAGTCACGACGCAGCCAGACTGCAAAATATAGTATAAAAGGCATCCAAAACTGCGTGCAATCTCTCGCCAAAATGTATCATCCTTATGATTTGATGCTTTGACATTAACGTGAGCATCCAACATTGTAACAACATTTATAAGTTGGAAAAAGATGGAATTCATCGTAGGTGCCCTGTAATACAATTTTGAACTAATCTGGAGTTTTAGTTTTTAGTACAAATGCTTTAAAACTGGCAAGGTAAAAACACAAATAATCGAAACCGGATCATCGTGATTAATCGTGATCCTCAGCCCTACTTTCGAGGAATACCCACCCCAGCAGCCAAAAAGCTTATGTGCATAATGAGACGTAAATACGTAGAGCCTCTCATACAAAAACAAAATCATATTTTATCAGCCAGTTTTTCATGTTGTCATATATTCCTGTAGAGTGCTCTCGTTTTATCACGCCAGCACTCTTCCTGGCTTCCCGCTGCGATGTTGGAACATCGCAACCGACCGTGGCCTGCTTTTTTTGGGGGGGGTGGAGGGCACGTCCCAATGAGGCTTTGCCAGGCCTGGTGTGAGTCACTTCCTCCACTGTATGACTGTGGCGCGCTCACAACGGGCAGTGTTGATCGCAGCTTGGATGGCGTTGTGTAATAATGGGCCCGGACTGGGGGAAGAAGGAGCTTCTCTGTCCACAAGCCTGCCATTGTTTTGCTTCATGTCTCTGTTCTGATGGGACTCCAGAAGCCGGCCTTTGTATTTAATTACACTTGCAAGCCCCCGCACAGACCAATGTCCCCGTGTCCCAGATTTCCATGGATGCTCTCATTAAGACTGTGTGTGTTTGTGTGTGCGCGTGCACGTTTGTGTGTGCGTGCACATGTGTGTGTGTGTCCAATGAGGAGATAAGGAAAAGCCCATTGCATGTGTCCATGCAGATGCAGTTTTGATGAGCATGTGGGTGTTGGGCTGGCTGACTGGCACACACTCTGTTTGTCAGCTTTAATGTGGATGAATCGCCGTCCGCTCGCGCTAATATTGCCGCGCTGTAATTAGTCCACATCAAGAGCGGCGGAGGCGGTCAGAAAGCTGTGAATGGCTGGCTGCTAATGAGAAAATATGCCATGTTATGTAAGGCGTGCGCTATTTAGGTTTCATTTTTTTGACATGGGTGTGGAGGGGCTGCATGGGCGCTGTGGGCCCCGGATGACACCCGCAGAGGTGAATGATAGGGAAAGGACACACTCCTCCGGCCTGCAGTCTGTCTCCAATGGCTCTCATTTAACTACATGATTCAGTCTGTCATTGCGTTATTTCTTCTCCCTTTTAGTGCAACTGGGTCATTTTTTTTTTCCTGCTGCCATGACCTCCAAATGTCATAATAGGGCAGCCCTGGTTGGGTGTCGCTGTTTAGTGTTGCAACGGACCCTTATTGCTCGACCGGCGACACAGGAAAAGTGCTGAACAGACAGGGTTTTAGCGTGCACGGCTTGTGTTTGTTTTTTTTTTGTTTTTTTTTACTTCCAGGAAAGCCTTAAACAGATCTGGGCATCAGGTTGGTTTATTTTGGTTGTGGTGAACATAATCCCTTCTCCGTGTACCATCTGCTGCATGGACACGGAGGTTGGCAAGCGAGCTGAGACCTGCGTGCTGATACTACACACACACACAGATAGGGGAGGTGTGCTCGCCGCGTAACGGCTGTTTGTCGCCCAGAGTGCACTGCGATTGTGCGCATCGATCCAATGGGAGCGTAGTCATGCGGCGAGTGTCGGGTGCTGCTGCGCGGCTACTACAGCACCGCCCACTCTGTTAAACATAGATGGCTGATTTGCGCAGGAGGTGCCTCCGAGCTGCTTGTCTACTTCCCAAATCCATCCTCTGTTGAGCTGATAACACCAGTCTGCACAAAAGCTCTGTCGGCACACTTGCATATAAATAATATACCTGCTTGAAAAATGCTCAGAATAAAGCTTCATGCTTTGTGTTTGGATAATGCAATGTATTATAACCAATTGCTGTCACACGTGCATAGATAGTACTAGATAGTACTTTATTGATTCCTTCATTAGAGTTCCCTCAGGAAAATGCATGAATGTATACATACTTAATTTCTTTACTTTTAAATCATGATGAGCCCGCCACATTATTTTTTGTGGCCCGCGAAAGCTTGGAAATAATATGCATTAATAAAATGCCTAATCTTTTCTTACTAAATATATTTGTTCTTTCCTTTTTGACATTAAAAATCATGTACTGCATGCAATTGCATATCTGTTCAAATGCAATATTATCAAAATCAAAATATTATATTATCATGTATTCCAAAAATACATATACAAAATTTAAAAAAAGATAAATACTGTACTTAAATATCTGGTTGACTTATAATTTCAAAACAAATGATCAATCAAATTGTAGACTGTAATATTGACCATAGATTTTACGGTTAAATTCCGCCAACTGAGTTTTTTACCGTAAAATCAACTTTGCTACTGATTTTTTGTCCACATACAGTAAGACACTAAAACATTAAAAAACTAACAAAAAAAACATTAAAACAAGATTTTATGGTTAAAAAAGAAACTGGCAGCTCTGTTGCTTGAATTTTACCGCTAAAAACAGTGGTATAGTTTCTCCATTCCATTGCATTTATTAAAAATTGTTATATGCTGTAAAAAACCCACTGCTTTTACTGTAAAATTCTGGTGACTGAGCTGCCAGTTTTTAAAGTAAAAATTATATATATATATATATATATATTCATATAATACTCATTGTTAAAAGCGGCCCTCTGAGGGCAACTATAACTGCGATGTGGCCCTCAATGAAAACCAGTTTTACACCCCTGGTTTAGACAGTAAAGGCTTTTATTTGAATGTGAAGTACTTGTATTAAATATATAATTCAACACCGTGTTAATCGTAGCCAGGCTTGATTTTGAGTTAAAGTGATTGTTTTAATTTAGTTAATGGGAATTGTTCTTAGTCATAATCTCAGTACAGTAATGTCCAGTGTTTTACATCGGTATAATTTTAGAATGTTGTAGATGTAGTGCTGCAGCTATCGATTATTTTGGTAGTGGAGTGATCTATTGATTAGTTTGTTTGATTATTCCAGTAATCTGATAAAACACATCTTGTAGCCGCAATGCCTAGTATAGGGAAAATAGTTTAAATAAACCAATACTTTTCCGCTTGCAATAATCGTATATTCTTTTGTTTTTAAATTGCGCTTTTAATGTTTGCATTAATACAACTTCAACGCTGTTCACCACCACACAGATCAGGGCACCTATACACCACTATATTTAAAGTTGTATTATTTTTAATAACAAAAGTAGTTACATTCATTGGATGATAAATTGAAACATCTGAATATAAATCTAATGTTTTTTGTAATCAAATGAATCAAGTAATTATTGCAGCCCTATGTAGTAAGATGCTAAAGGTCACTGGGTTTGACAAGAATATTAATTTGTTATATTATGTATGTATTTATGTATTGTATTATTTATGTATTGTATTTATGTTATATCCCACATGTTAAGATGCTGGATATTATTTAAAGGTGCCTAAAGTTGACTTATAAAAATGTACAGTTAATTTGACAGATTTTTTTATATATATAAACTGAGTAGTGCTACTACCACCTTTTTAATAGGAAGTAGATTTTTTTTTTTAAAAGGGGTACGGGGGTTGGAGTGTCATCATTGTAAGTAATCATATTGGCTTGTGAATAAAAATGGTGGACTTCCATGGCCTAGTTCCATGTGCACACCATGCTCAAACAGGGATTATGGCATTATTTGCTCGGCTGTAGGCCACCGGGTGCAGCGCTGTGCTGTGAACGCCTGCGTTTATATTTTACACACACACACACGCGCACAGGGTATTGAGGTCAAAGTTCAATACATATTACATGAAGACAACAGCGGGCCTCTTCTAGCACTTGCAAAATATGTTTGTTTGTTCCTATGAACGCTCTCTTCAACTTCCTTTTGTTTGCCATTCCGGAGAAAAAGTGCAATTCGCCTTGCCCGCAGGTGGATTTGTATCCGTAACGTCAAGGAATGAGTTGCTAAGCATCCCTACTTAAGGCTTGATTATATAAGGATGAATAAAAGAGCAACTTCAGGCCATGTATCAGAGGGAAGCACTGTCTTTGAACCCTGCCAGCAATGCATTTCTTCACATCAAGACATCACTTTGGCTCCAAGGGAGGGGAAAAACTGCTACGGCTGGGCTTGCTATTGCTTTGATGATCTGTGTGTGTGTGTTGGGGGGGGGCGGGGGGCAGAAAACACACCATCAAGCAGTGTGCGCACCTCTTTTCAAGGTGTGGGCATCAGCCGGCCCATGGATGACACTGTTTATCGATTAATGACGCGTTGTCTGACAACTTGCGCTCACTAACCCCCCTGGTGTTTTCCTCTCCTTTTTGCTCTCCGCAGCGATAGAGACGCAGAGTACCAGCTCAGAGGAGATAGTGCCAAGCCCGCCCTCGCCTCCCCCGCCGCCCCGTGTCTACAAGCCCTGCTTTGTGTGCCAGGACAAGTCCTCAGGGTACCACTATGGTGTCAGCGCCTGTGAAGGCTGCAAGGTGAGAGACTCGGGGCTCTTCTCTGAATCTGCTAAGGCAGCAGAACTATTTTTCCCATCTTGTAATGTTCATTTGATGTCTTAAAAAAAAAGATATCTCAGCTGAGATGTAACACAATAAAATGACTTTCATCTGAGCGACGACCAGGCGTCTTTTAGGGTGTAGGCCAGGGGTGCTCACACTTTTTCTGCAGGCTAGCTACTTTTCAATTAATCAAGTCGCGGGGATCTACCTCATTCATATATATAACTTATATTTACTTATTTATGAAATATATGTTTTTGTTAACAAGTTAAAAGTGTTTAATGATAATGCAAGCATGTTTAACACATATAGTTAATATTGTTAACAAATTAAAGGTGTTTAATGATAATACAAGAATGTTTAATACATATAGTTAATATCGTTAACAAGTTAAAGGTGTTTAAAAATAATGCAAGCATGTTTAACACATATAGTTAATATTGTTAACAAGTTAAAGGTGTTTAAAGATAATACAATCATGTTTAACACATATAGTTAATATTGTTAACAAGTTAAAGGTGTTTAAAGATAATGCAAGCATGTTTAACACATATAGATTCCTTTCTTTCATGAAGACAAGAATATAAGTTGGTGTATTACCTGATTCTGATGACTTGCTTTTATAGGAATCAGACAGTGGTGCTGATAACGTCCGCATTTTCTAATGGAGGAGAAAAAAAGTCCTCCTTTCTGTCCAATACCACATGAAAGTGGTTGGTTTTTGGCATCTTATTTGTCCAGCTTCCGTACTCCTTTGTATACACTTTACAAGAAATACATTGGCGGCAAACTCCGTAGCTTGCTAGCTTGTGCACGCCAGCTTTCTGAAACTCTTATTTTGTTAGTGCAGGCAGGATGAAGCAGCGCTTCTATTGTGCAACTGTGCAGTCGGTCTTTGGAGTTTTGACGACAGGTACGGCGCCAGAGTCTGTTGAAATAAAAAGTGTTTCTCGCCTTCCTGTCGGTAATTTTTTCTTAATAATGAGCTGGCAGCAGCCAGCGTCATCTCAGAAGACCCTCGGGTGCCGTGAATGTCAATCAAGTGACGAAAGTGACGTCATAGTGAAGATATATGATCGCTCATTTTTAGGACTATTTTTTTTTATGCCTGGCTGGCGATCGACTGACACACCCTCCGTGATCGACCGGTAGCTCGCGATCGACGTAATGAGCACCCCTGGTGTAGGCCTTTATTTGCAATCACTAAGGATGGGTGCAGAATGTTGCATGCCAAGCAAAAAAAAGACGCTCAAAAGTACAGTAAGGCTCCGCTTTTCAAAATGTGCCAGCTCCATGCTAATTTACATTGGATTTGCCATAGACACACTAAAGATTAGCATTAGTGATTTTGCATGGCATATCAACACCTCCAAATTTTGGAACAAATACTACAACTAAGATTCATGTTACAATCAGGAGCGGTATGGCGTAGTGGGTAGAGCGGCCGTGCCAAAAACCTGAGGGTTGCAGGTTCGCTCCCCGCCTCTTGACATCCAAATCGCTGCCGTTGTGTCCTTGGGCAGGACACTTCACCCTTTCCCCCGGTGCCGCTCACACTGGTGGATGAATGATGAATGAATGATAGGTGGTGGTCGGAGGGGCCGTAGACGCAAACTGGCAGCCTCGCTTCCGTCAGTCTACCCCAGGGCAGCTGTGGCTACAAATGTAGCTTACCACCACCAGATGTGAATGAATGATGGGTTCCCACTTCTCTGTGAGCGCTTTGAGTATCTAATAATAGAAAAGCGCGATATAAAATCTAATCCAATATTATTATTATTACAATCAAACAGTCAGTGTGTAATAAATACAATATTTACAGTATAAAGACTTTGTAGGGCTCAATAAAAGAAAATACTGGCACATTCAACCTAAGACTACTTCATGGTGGCAACAAGAGGTGGGAATCTTTGGGCATCTCATGATTTGATTACTGTTACAATTCAAGAGCTGCGGTTCGATAAAAAATCGATTATTGATGCATCTTTAATTTATATATATATTGATGCAGTTTTATATTTCTTTTCATTTCACTAATTAAGCATTTTATCAATTGTATCTTTAAAAAACAGAGAATTTGTAATATGAAACTGTTAAATTAATTCACACTTTTATTAGATTAGTAAGTGTGCAAAACTGGAACTTAAGCGCTCTGTGATTAAGGAGCTGGTCGGATCTCTTGGAGAGTTTTGTCGCTGCAGTTAGCCAAATTTTACAACTGTCTGCATTACTTTATTTACAATAAATAATTCGATGATCAATTATTGACGTTTACTAAACGATTTTACAATCGTCCATGTAATTGCGATGCATTTAAAAATGTATTATTCCCCCCCTCTAGCGGCAACACACTGTAGCCTATACACTACTGCCATCCAGCATTGTGGAATTGCAACTGCATAGAAATTATACACAGTATATAGTACTGTACGGTACAGTATTTGCAAATGAGACAGAAATGTAAAAAAAACTAGATAACAACTGGACAGCACAACTCAGTGTTAAATGTTACATTTTAAAAAATTATGATTTTTTTTTTTAAACAATTAACACACAAAAGTACAAAAAATAGGTACCGTTGAGTACTGGTAACAATTCCTAGATATCGGGAATTGTTTCTTTATCCATTGTAGTAATACACGTTCATAGTGAATTCTTATCATTTTTATGAAAGAAAGTGATGATACAACATACATGATTGGCTTTTTCTAATAGAGTAAAAGTATTGTTATTGTGGCAACAGCAATGAAACAATAAGAACTTATGCAGGTTTGACAGTGGAGTTTATCAGAAGACAACCAAAACAGTGCAGAGCAATTATAGCGATAACATTAATGCTGTTTTGGGGTAGCAACAGCATAATTATGTCTAGTAATGAGGTCGTTATTAGTATTTGTATTATTTGGGGAAAGGTACGTATTTGTTTCATGTGTGCTGCAATTAGTTGTCACTAGTAGAGTGGACGCCTCTTTTTGAGTACCTGCGGTTTTGATTGATTGATTGAAACTTTGATTAGTAGATTGCACAGTACAGTACATATTCCGTACAATTGACCACTAAATGGTAACACCCGAATAAGTTTTTCAACTTGTTTAAGTCGGGGTCCACGTTAATCAATTCATGGTATCAGTAGTATTGCTTAATATTCGAAAACATCACAGTAATAAACTAAAACTGTTGTGAAATAAGATTTTTAAAATGTGGAAAAAATGGTAATTGGATTTCCTGTTGTCATATACACAAGTTGTACCTGTGTAAACCTTGCAGTCCTCTTGCACAGGTTTTGCTGACATTTCCACATCTGCCAGTTGTTATCGATGCTATTCAAAGTCACGCAGGTGTTCAGACGGCCTTGTGGTGTTATCACTTGATAGTGGATGTGCTCATGTACTTACAATACTGTTCTTTTCATGCCGCAGTTTTTGATGTTTTAAAATGTGTATGGTAATTTTGACAGCAGTTTTAATTTAGTTTGTCAGTCTTTTGACAACAATGTGTTTGTTTTAGTCATATCTTTAGCCTTCTAAATTGATTTAGTTTTAGTCGACTAAATTCTTCAACATTTTAGTCAACTAAAATCCCAGTAAATTTTGTCAATTAAAATGGATGGAAAATATAAAGTATAAACTATTACAGATCTTTGAATTTGTTTTTGTACCGCTTTTATTAAAGTTATTACAATTACTGTACAACGTAATAAATCAACTCTGCATAATTTAGCTACAGAGGTAGCATTTCTAACTGTTACCGGTAAACTCTATCGCCCGCAGACTTTTTTGGGGCTCTGGAAATCAATAAGCCAGAGTTCCTGGAACACAGATTTCTGGCTGGGACATATGGTACAGTACAATCAGCAAGATAGGATGGAGCTAGACCTAAACCTTAGAGTCTCATCTTAAGTGCTCAGGAAGCCAGTGTAGGCGTAATATGATCAAACTTTCTTGTCCTTGTCAGAAGTCTAGCAGCCGCATTTTGTACCAACTGAAATCTTTTAATGCTAGACATTGGGAGACCCCAAAAAAATGTGTTAGAGTAATCGAGACTAGACGTAACAAATGCATGAATAATGATCTCAGCGTCGATGGTGGACAAAATGGCAATGTTACAGATGGCTGTTTTGGTAACACTCCTAATATGCAACTCAAATGATAGAGTTGGGTCGAAAATAATCCGAAGATTTTTCACAGAGTCGCTTTGTATGATTGTTTTATTGTCAAATGTTAAGGTGGTATACCTAAATAAGATGACGATGGCGTCTACAAGCTTTGTTCTTCTCCAACAACACCATGTGGTTTTGTGCAAAAGTTTGGCCAACAAAAATAAATAGTAGCGATACCTCTCACATCTAATACACAAGCTAGGTACCTCATACGCGCTTAATTCATTGAGATGACAAAACATTATAGCCAGTGTTATTGTTATTGGAAACACTGCCAAAGTTGGCAATTAAATAATGGGCGAGTAACCATCCCAGTAAACAAACAGCAAGACGTTATAAACAATCTGTGGTATTGTTCCCTACACATGTTTTTACAGATCGCCTTTTTCCTCTCCTCCTTAACACTCAGAATCACAGCAGATGAGTGAAGGAGCGACCAGTGACACAATGCTCTGTAGTGCCTTCAAAAGGAAAGCAACATCCAATATTTTTCTACCCATGGTATGCTTTTTGGGTGGGGCAAATTTGTCTGTCTCCAATATTGTCCACACCTGTCGCCACCTAGTAACAGCAGTGTGGTTTTAAACTTACTGCTGAGATTCCACGGGATTTAAGCGAGTGAAACAAAGCGATTGGCTGCAAAAACCCCAGGAAATGTTTGTTAAGGTTAATAATACTAATAATGTCAATGTTTAAGTTTGGCGTGGTGTTAGACTTTTGTGCCCTTACACAATAGCCTTTGGTGTGGACGGGCGATCGCTCCACGGGGCTGTTTTCTGCCATCGAGATTGTGAAAGTGCTTGATTTGAAATGAAGCAGAACCTGCTTTGCAAATCACCCTCATTTAATCACGGCAGCCAAAATTGTGATTGTGATTAAAATTTGATTAATTGTGCAGCCTTAAATAAAATCCACTTTACCTTGTCATTCAATCTACTTGGCATTCAATGGAAGGGAGGGGGAGGCAGTGTTGACAACGCTGTGGATACTTCCTGAATGTTTTCAAACCACACAGGGCTTCTCCATTGTTTTCTTTGGACTCATATTGAGCCAACAAAACTAGACAAATCCCGTAAAAAAACACACTTTAAAAGCACACAAAGTAGCAATTAGCACACTAGCTAACGACAGCAATTTTCCTGCTGACTGAATGAGCACAGCCCGCTCCCAATGGCTGTGCTGCCTGGCACGCAATGGGTGGATGAAAATTCCGTGCACTAAGACAGATCTTCGTTCTGTAGTTCGTAAATCGAAAAGTTTGTACCATTAGAAGTTTGTAAATCAAGGTTCCCCTGAAATTTAATTGCATGTCATTAGAGTATCAATGCAACAGTCCGCGGGGTAAAACAGAGCTTTTTAGTTTGTGTCGTACAAAGTGTGTGACATTATCTTGTTTTTAAACCAACAAAACTTCTGCGTGTAAGCGCCTGGTGAATGGTAGGTTATATTTGTTGTGTGTTAATTGACCTGACCTGTTATGTATTGTGTAGCTATTATCCTGCCATCTACTGGGCATATTTGTAATGACAAGCCAATCCAACATATTATTATTATCTACTTGTGAGAAAAATGGATGGATGCAACGATATGAGCGAGAGCAGCAGTTTAAAAGTCCTTGTTGTGGACTGCCACAGGTAAATGGCACTGCCAGTTAGGGTTGCTTATGCTTTTTAGCTGTGTTTGATTGATTGATTGATTGAAACTTTTATTAGTAGGTTGTACAGTACAGTACATATTCCGTACAATTGACCACTAAATGGTAACACCCGAATAAGTTTTTCAACTTGTTTAAGTCGGGGTCCACGTTAATCAATTCATGTCCCACATTTGACTGTGACAAACGAACAAATGTGTCCTCAACGCACTGGAGCATTCTCGCTCGTGGCGAATGTCCCGCCACAGTGCAAAGCAAACCGCAAGCTAGAACTCTTAAATTCAAACCGAGGTGAGCTGATCGATACAAATATCGACAGCAACAATACCAAGTATAGTATCTGCATATGGTTGATACGACACTGGTTAGATCGATATTTTTAATTCTCAGAAGATATTTTGTCGTTTTTGTTATTGTTTAGAAACACAGGAATTAAGTCCCTGCGCACAGGAATAATTTTAAAGGCAAAACATCAGGAAATAATTTGAATAACCTGCTCAGTGGCCTTGTGGTTAGACTATCTGCCCTGAGATCGGTAGGTCAGGAGTTCAAACCCCAGCCGAGTCATACCAAAGACTATAAAAATGGGACCCATTACCTCCCTGCTTGGCACTCAGCATCAAGGGTTGGAATTGGGGGTTAAATCACCAAAATGATTCCCGAGCATGGCTACCGCTGCTGCTCAGTGCTCCCCTCACCTCCCAGGGGGTGGAACAAGGGGATGGGTCAAATGCAGTGGGTAATTTCACCACACCTAGTGTGTGTGACTATCAGTGGTACTTTAACTTTAACTTTAATATTGAATTGCTATTGTTACACAACAATCCTATGTTTTTGTCTGATTATAAATTGATCAGAAATTGTATTTAGAAAATTTGAAGTCTAAGTATCGGCATGGGTATGATTTGTATAGGATTGATACCTAAATGTGTTGTATCAGCCAAAACTAATGCAAAGTATCCAAAAGTGTAGCTAGAACCATGTTACAACAGAAAATAACCAGATATTAACAATACAATAATAATAGTTTTGAGAAAATAATAAGACCCGAAATCACGCAATATGTTACCGCATACATCAGCAGCAAAATTAGGAGCCTTCGTAACCCTTCATAACGATTCTATTATCACTTACATATCAAATAAAATATTGTGTTATACATTGTTAACGCTGAAGGCTGCAATATATATATATCGCGATATAGATTTTAGGCCATGTTGCCCATCCCTGATGCTCGTTTGTGTATTGTCCATGAACCAATGGATGAACAAACCATCCCTTGGCAGAGGTCTTATTAAGTGCAGCCCTGTACGTCTCGAGTTATTTCAGTTCATAAAAAGACATTAATAAAACAGATCTGTGGAATAGGACTGTAATGTAACAACCAGGTGCATTGGTTTTAGGAACGACTACTAGTTTTAAGTCTATAAACTTGACGTATAAAAATAAACTGTAAAATAAAACTTGGCGTTTGGGCGGCGTGTAGCCTTGCACAGTATGACACAAAGATGGCAAGGGGAAGCGGAGAGCATATTGTGACTGACAGAAAAGAAGGATGTGGGGCTGCAGATCAGACAGAAGGGGTGCAGGGGTCACAGCTGAACCCATTGACACCATAAAAATGGCGGCCGCTGCGCCATATGAGGTGTGCGGGAGGCGGGGGGTCTATAAACCTTTCACACGACACCTCCCTTTCCCATCTCCTCTGCGCCGCATTACTTTGTCAAATTAGCAGCAAACTTTTCATTTTCAAATGGCAACAAAAAGGAAATATTTAGAGCACGGAGCGCTCACAGCAGTGTGACGCACGCTGCCACTTCTAAGCGCGATAAACAAAAAGAGAGGCGCCGGGCGATAGATGAGCTCTAAATTTGAGTAATTAGCCGTTTCTCAGCTTTGATCAAAGCGTTTCTCTCTGGCTCGCTCGCTCGCACTGTCTTAGAATCTACGCTGTAATGAGCTTTTTGAGGCCGGCGTTGTACAACAGGGGACGCGAGGAGAGCTGATGTTTTTATCTGCCCGCCAGACATTGAATTGTTGTGCAGAAAGTTACTCAAGAAGAGTGACTCAAAGTCTAATGTTTTGCTGTCGCTTGTCAACACATCTGACTTACTTTCATAACATGTCTCTAGTATTTATTCTTTGTATCTCTACAAAGGTCGGGCATTGCAGAGTAGATATGGTATTCGGGCAACAACATTACGCCTCATTCCAACTCATTCTTCAAGAAGCTAAGAAAAAAACACATTCCTGGCTGCAGATCTGCTAGCGCCCCCTGTCTTTGATCCGAGGGACCGCCTCCTCCCTCCACATCTGCAGTGCTAATCTGAAGAATTCCGGATGCCTCCGCCATATCTCTGACTACAGAGGAGATGACTTGGCAAAGCACGCTCAATAATTCAACACTATGGGCGTGCGAATGTATATGCTTGTCTCATTTGAGACTGGGGTAAGTTGAGGGTTAGCCGCGTCGACTTTGCAGCAGCATGCCAAACTACAAAGGCATTTCCTGGGGGCTGCGGCGAACAGAGGAGATACTGATGGAGGTGTGTGTGTGTGTGTGTGTGTGTGTGTGTGTGTGTGTGTGTGTGTGTGTGTGTGTGTGTGTGTGTGTGTGTGTGTGTGTGTGTGTGTGTGTGTGTGTGTGTGTGTGTGTGTGTGTGTGTGTGTGTGTGTGTGTGTGTGTGTGTGTGTGTGTGTGTGTGTGTGTGTGTGTGTGTGTGTGTGGAAGGGTATGGAGCTCTCTTACTTGAGACAGCTTGCCTCGTTTGTTGTTTAACTTCGACTGCCAGCACATACTCACCGGCATTGCACTTCTCTTCCCCTTTTAGATATTAAGACTCGAGCATTAAATATGCATGTTTACACCCTCATATTTATGGTTTTGTCTGAGGGGCATAGCAGTGGCGTGCGGCATAGAAACGAGCATCCTGATGGTATAGCAGCGAAGCAACTGTGCTTCCACGGGAAATAGGCATGAGATACATTGATTTTTAAATATGAGGATTGACGGAAGTGGGTGTGTGGGTGCCTCAAGATAAAAAAACAAACATGTTTGTCGCAAATAATACAATATACAGTGCATCCGGAAGTAGGGCTGGGCGATATGGCCTTTTTTTAATACCTCAATATTTTTAGGCCATATCGCGATACACGATATATCTCGATATTTTGCCTTAGCCTTGAATGAACACTTGATACATATAATCACAGCAGTATGATGATTCTATGTGTCTACATTAAAACATTATTGTTCATACTGCATTAATATATGCTCATTTTAAACTTTCATGCAGAGAGGGAAATCACAACTAAGTCAATTTAGCAAAACTGTATTTATTAAACAGTTATTAAGCAGTGGCACAAACATTCATGTCATTTCAAAACAGAGTGCAAGATTGTCAGAGACATTTTAAAACCAGCTATAAGTGCACTTTTGTGAATGATGTCACTAAGATGACATTTCAAAACAACACTAAATTAAAGTGCCCTTTTTGTACAGAACGCCACTACAATAGTCTAAAACAAATAAAGCGCACTTTTGTGCATGATGACACACAAGATATTTCAATAAGTGACACATAAAAATGAGCTGCATATCAAATAGTGTATGTCCTACGGTGTTGATGTGGAAATAGTTGCTTCGGCATTTAGTTGGTGTGGCACCGAACGTAGATGTTGACATGTAAAGACATATTCCCGCTTGAAGCCAAACCACCGTCAGACAATGGAAGTTGGAAGTTGGAGTTAGGAAGTTGGAGTTAGGAATTACGTCACAGCCGATTTGTGAGCATTTCAGTCGGAATTAAAGATACCGGTAGCCACATTCACAAAAAGCTATTTTTGCATTTTCCTTGTCGGTGGACGTGTAGCACGTATATACTACATGCAAGGAATGTCGTTTACATTACAGTAACGTTACCATCGTATATGGCTGATTTAGTACAACAAAAACTAATCAGAAGTGCCAATAACTGATATTATAGAAGCGTATATCATTGTTCACATTAAGAGTAGCCATATTTTAAGCCAACTTGGGGTTGGTGAGAATGCTCCGACTTTTCCAGTCGGAAATTTGACCTCGAGGGCCATTCCAGTTGAAATTCCGATCAGAAACTCGGAAATTCCCGACTTCCCAATACAATTGAAATGCACCACTACAGTGCAGAATACTGAAAATGAAAAGAGTGAGGTTCCCCAAGATGGTTGAATTAGCAAGACAATGTATCTGCATCCTTTAGCTATGGTTACTTCAAATGTGACGTCAATTAATGACACATTTGTATTTAGGAGTTACTTTATGTCGTTAGAGCAATAATGTTAGTAGCTCTGAGCTTCATTTTCTGTTCTGTTGTTTAGCTTTTGTCTCCGGTCCAAACAAGGCTGTTAATATAAACAATTGATGGAATAGAGACATGTATTTTTGCAAATATTCACATGTAAGCACATCTATTGTACAGGATACTGAAAAATGAATGGAGTGAGGTTCCCCAAGATGGTGACATTTTATCTGCCACCTTCAGCCATGGTACCTTCAAAAGTGTTATCGATAATCATATTTGCTACATGTTAGTGCGATATTGTTAGTTGCTCTGAGCTTCTTCTGTCCATGTTGAATTGTTGGAATATAGTAAATATTAAAACTATTTAAAATACATAACTATACAGTAACTCAGGATGAGGCAAAATCACCCAAAAATTAGCAAAATTAGCATGATAGTTTTCTTGCATTCTCTTCAAAGTGGCTTTACATGTTGTCAAACATACACAAATGTACATATTAAGGAGGCGTTAGTAGCGTTTAGTAGCTCTGAGCTTTAGTTTCTGTTCTGTCATCCGGCTTTCAAACAAGGCAGGTAATGTTGAATTGCGACGGTGTGGCTAGGTGGTAGAGCGGCAACTTGAGGGTTCGAGGTTGGATCCCAACTTCCGTCATCGTAGTCACGTCCGTTGAGCAATACACTTCACCCTTGCACCTGATGGGTCGTGGTTAGCGCCTCGCATGGCAGCTACCGCCATCAGTGTGAATGAAGGGAGAAAAGCGCTATATAAGTATAATCCATTGACCATTTACATGATGTTGAATTGTGAAATAGAACCCTTTATTTGGTGGTCTAAACATATTTTAAAGTATTCTAGCTCCCACAATGGCTCTTCAACCAGTGTCCATTTATAAAAAAAAATTGCAAGTGTGAGCTTCAGAGTGCACCAGTACATGGGGTGATGGACGGCTGGGCAGCGCCTGAAGAGCTGCAGCCTGCCAATGTAGCCCCCACTCCCTCCCCTCTGTTGCAAGTCTCGAGATGTTTGTTGTAATATGTATGTGTGCTTTGCTATGGAGGTTTTTTTTCTACTCCAGACTGGGCCCCCTCAGGAGCCCAGTCTAGATTGTATTTTTTTACTCATCCCCAGCGTTTACCTTTTTCCCATCTTTTACGGGGCGCCATGTGGCGACCCATCAGCGTTCCTGTTCTGTAACCCTGTACACTGTTTGTTTGTCTAATCTTGAACGAGTTTGTGCTGAAAACAAAGTTCCGTTGTACTTGTGCAATGACAATAAAGACCTACCTACCTACATAAAACACACATGTGAGGACGCTGTAGGTGTCTGGGAAGCGCTCTTAATCTGGCAACATTGTGAAAGTCATGTTAGAGAGGATTCCTTTGCTGCTCTGTGAACTCAACAACCCCGCTACACACACACACACACACACACACACACACACACACACACACACACACATACCTTCCGCTCTTTCACGCACGCAATGTGAATCTCAGCAAGGCTCATAACCAGTACAGCACCACAAGTTGAACAGTGCGAAAGACCGGTTCAGTGCCGTTCCCCTCCCCGCCTCATCTCTTCTCAAGCTGCAGGGTGGCTGTCAGGCCCGCTGAGGGCTCTTGTCGCCGGGTGGATTAAGCGGCGATATACAAAAAGAGGCTTAAGGGCCGCAGGAAGCATTGACTCCTAAAAGGAGAAGAGGACGGGAGGAGGAGGACAATTAACTGGCTCACGAGTCGACTGCGGCGACCAATCAGGGCCAAGCTGTCAGAGGGAAGCTGGGCCTTGTGATCTTACGAGGGAGTAGGTCAATCCCCTGGTGACACCGGGGTCAAGGTCGGGGCAACATTGGATCAAATAGGACATGATACACACACACACACACACACACACTTATCGCTCAGCAGCAGGCACCACAACTTCTCACCTTTTAAGGGCAAATCTTCTTAAAGGCCTACTGAAATGAATTTTTTTTATTTAAACGGGGATAGCAGATCTATTCTATGTGTCATACTTGATCATTTCGCGATATTGCCATATTTTTGCTGAAAGGATTTAGTATAGAACAACGACGATAAAGATTGCAACTTTTGGTATCTGATAAAAAGAAAGGCTTGCTCCTACCGGAAGTAGCGTGACGTAGTCAGTTGAACATATACGCAAAGTTCCCTATTGTTTACAATGATGGCCGCATGAAGTGAGAGAGATTCGGACCGAGAAAGCGACAATTTCCCCATTAATTTGAGCGAGGATGAAAGATTTGTGGATGAGTAAAGTGCAAGTGAAGGACTAGTGGGGAGTTGAAGCTATTCAGATAGGGAAGATGCTGTGAGAGCCGGGGGTGACCTGATATTCAGCTGGGAATGACTACAACAGTAAATAAACACAAGACATATATATACTCTATTAGCCACAACACAACCAGGCTTATATTTAATATGCCACAAATTAATCCTGCATAAAAACACCTACGTGTTTGTTATGCTAGCTCCTCTGCTAGCTCCTAGCTCCATAGAACACGCCAATACAATTCAAACACCTGATCAACACACACAATCACTCAGCCCAAAAGACCGTTCACCTAACCCAAGGTTCATAAAGCTTATATATTTTTAAAAAGTTACGTACGTGCCGCGCACATACGGTCAAGTTATCAAATGTTTAGCAGCCAAGGCTGCATACTCACGGTACCTAATATTCAGCTGGGAATGACTACAACAGTAAATAAACACAAGACATATATATACTCTATTAGCCACAACACAACCAGGCTTATATTTAATATGCCACAAATTAATCCTGCATAAAAACACCTGCGTGTTTGTTATGCTAGCTCCTAGCTCCTATGCTAGCTCCTAGCTCCATAGAACACGCCAATACAATTCAAACACCTGATCAACACACACAATCACTCAGCCCAAAAGACCGTTCACCTAACCCAAGGTTCATAAAGCTCATATATTTTTAAAAAGTTACGTACGTGACGCGCACGTACGGTCAAGCTATCAAATGTTTAGCAGCCAAGGCTGCATACTCACGGTACCTGGTATTCAGCTGGGAATGACTAAAACAGTAAATAAACACAAGACATATATTTACTCTATTAGCCACAACACAACCAGGCTTATATTTAATATGACACAAATTAATCCTGCATAAAAACACCTACGTCTTTGTTATGCTAACTCCTAGCTCCTATGCTAGCTCCTAGCTCCATAGAACACGCCAATACAATTCAAACACCTGATCAACACACACAATCACTCAGCCCAAAAGACCGTTCACCTAACCCAAGGTTCATAAAGCTTATATATTTTAAAAAAGTTACGTACATACGCAAAAAAAAGTTGCGCACATACGGTCAAGCGATCAAATGTTTAGAAGCCAAAGCTGCATACTCACAGTAGCACGTCTGCGTCTTTGTCATCCAAATCAAAGTAATCCTGGTAAGAGTCTGTGTTGTCCCAGTTCTCTACAGGCGTCTGTGTATCGAAGTCAAAAGTCCTCCTGGTTAGAGTCTCTGTTATCCGAGTTCTTCCATCTTGACTGCATCTTTCGGGAATGTAAACAAAGAAGCGCCGGCTGTGTACTGTTGTTGCTGACTACGTTCGAAAAATACGTTCATTTCGCACCGACAACTTTCTTCTTTGCTTGCTCAGCTTCCTTCTCCATAATGCAATGAACATGATTGCAACAGATTCACGAACACAGATGTCCAGAATACTGTGGAATTATGAAATGAAAACAGAGCTTTTTCGTATTGGCTTCAATGTGGAAGGCATACCCGTGTTCCCCGGGCTACGTCACGCGCATACGTCATCCTTAGAGGCGTTTCGAACCGGAAGTTTAGCGGCAAATTTAAAATGTCACTTTATAAGTTAACCCGGCCGTATTGGCATGTGTTATAATGTTAAGATTTCATCATTGATATATAAACTATCAGACTGCGTGGTCGGTAGTAGTGGGTTTCAGTAGGCCTTTAACTGCCACATCTTGTATCCACTAGAGGCGGGCGATACTACACACGTTGGTATCGATATGATACTAGGTAAATACAGGGCCAATATCAACGATACCCCTTACTTGATTCTGTATATATGATAATAGTTTGAACTAAAAAAAAACATTTTATTTTTATTGACATTTTTGTCAGTAGATCTGCAGGTTACAAAACTTTTTTTTTTAAATGGTGAAAGGGGAAATAAAAACAAAGTTTAAGGGAAAGTAAAACATATAACTAGATTAAAACACAGGACAAATATGTGGGTTAAAAATTAAAAAAATATGATTTTATAACCTTTGCTTCTTCCTACTACTAGGGATGATGTTTGATAAGAAATTATCGAGTTCGAGCCTATTATCGAATCCTATTATCGAACCGATTCCTTATCGATTCTCTTATTGAGTCCAGAGAGGTTGTTGTATATGGAAAAAAAAACAATATTTGGTTTAACAAATCAATTCACATTCTCTACTGCTCGCTACTATAGTATTACCATATCTGAGTTATTGTGCAGAAATGTGGGGAAATAACTACAAATGTGCTCTACATTTGTTAACCGTGTTACAAAAAAATTAATTAGACTGATACATAATGTTAGATATAGAGAACATACAAACACTTTATTTATTGAGTCAAAAATATTAAAGTTTGATGATTTGGTAAAATTGCAAACAGCTAAAATGATGTGGAATTAAATGATGGAATGGATTAAGTAAAGAAGTTAAACATTGTACTGATATGATCCAGTTCAAGAGGTTGTTCAAATGAATAGTGCTTACAAAGTACAAAGAAGAAGAATTATGAGAAATACTTTCAACCTTATTGAAAATAATATTTTATTCATCTCAGTATATTAATAATGACTGAATTAATTAATTACATATTACAAAACTGTTGTATATACTAATTCACAGATATTTTATTATAAAAAGGTCAGTAAATGATGTATATATTTGTATGAAGTGGGAAAGGGGTAGGATTAAATAAGCTTTACTTCTTCCTACTCCTGTAAAGTGAAATGATATGAAACTGTGATGTATTATGATGTGGTCGGATCATATTGTGTTTAGTTATGTTCTGTTAGTTTTGGACTTCCTTAGTTGTTTTGTGCACTTCGGGGTTTGTTTTAGTCACCATGGTTATTTATGATTTTCACCTGCCTTGTACGCGCACCTGTTGCTCATCAGAGACTCTATTTAAGCCTGCCTTTTCCGGTCACTCGTCGTGGCTTCATTGTTTGCATTTGCAACAGTTACGTTGGCATTCTGGTTTTCGAGCTCATGATTACTGTGCTAAGTTACCTTAGCTTCTAGTATTCCTGTGCTAAGTAAGTTTTTGCTTTAGCTTCTCGTGCGAACGGCACGCTTTCCTTTTGTTTCGTTCTCCTACCTGCACGCTTTCGTCCGGAGCCGTCAGTTTTGCGTCCCGGGAACGTACCGCAGCACGCTGCACCCCACCGTGACAAATGACTGAGCTACGTGACGTCATTTCTTGTGATGTCACACGGGGCATTTCTTGTCGGGACGGGAGTCGTTCCAAGTGATTCGAATAAAGAACCAACTGTTTTTCTTTACTATAGTGGTCTCGATAACGGGTACCGGTTCTCAAAAAGGGATTCGAGTCCGAGGACTCGGTTCTTTTCTTATCGAACAACCGGGAAAACCGGTTTCGAGTATCATCCCTACTTACTACTATTTAGACATGTTGAACTTGTTACGCTTGGGCCGCATCTTTATGCGCTGGTCGTTTCCCCAAGATGCAGACGGAGCTCCGGAAACAGCATGCATGTAGGAAAATTATTTATTTTCCATAAATCAGTCAGGCAGGAATACAAAACAGAACAAGTGTGCCGATGGCGCGGGAAACTATGGTAAGCTAAAGAAAAAGCTTAGTATGGAACAAGGAATCAGTAAGCAAACAAAACAGCCAGACCGAGTGTGGCGAAAGGCAGGAATAAATAGCTCTCTCATTAGTGCCTGGGAGCAGGTGAGCGTCCCAAACACTAATCAGAGGCAGGTGAAAATAATCAGCACCCATGGCAACCAAGAAACACAAACCCAGGGGTGCTGAAACAGAACTCAGGGAGTCTTAAACTAAAACAAAACATGATCCGGGCAACGGATCATCACAGAACTTGTCAAAAATAACCAAGTGATGCTCTTTAATGTGACTTGTCAAGCATGCCTGAAACAAATAAACCCTACATAGTAAGTAAACAAATAAGTAAACTTTTAGCTTTTTATCTTCTGTGTCCATGAACATATTCCCTGAGTGTGCATGTGCACACAAATATTTGAGAAAATCAACTTAATCTCGTCGTGTTACCCTACGATTGATATTTGGAGTTGCAAAGCATGGTGACCAGAGGTAAGTTAGAAGTTAGGTGAGGATATAAACAGTGCAAACATGCGCACATGTTCAATCGGCCTCATGCTGTTGCTACTTTGCTGTGTGTGGGTGCGTGCACACTTTTATATTTCACTACAAACATTCTACTGGGATTCGAGAGATGGACGTCGTTTATAAGTAAATCACCAGTTTAGGACCAACGGCCATCTGTTAGCTAGCGATGCTAATCCTGCAGGATGATGTGTGGGGGCCCCACCCACTCGCTCTTTCACAAAATAACCAGTGTCCCACCGTGTCCGATCAATACCCACATTGACCTGTTTTGCATGTGTGCTTTACATCAGTACTGAGCGCTCACTCGATTGTGGCTGATCTGCATTAACCTGTTTTTTTTCTCTTTGTGCCAGCGCTATATTGCATCCACACAGGTGCAGATTGATTTTATTCGGGTGATGCATGGATTACAACGTTCTTTCGGGGATTTCTTTGGGTTAGAAAACAACAACATCTCGGCTGCCATCTTTTTTATTTGGAACAGGAGTGGATGATGTCATTGCAAAGTGTACTCAGCCTTCAAACGTATGGGCTAAATTGTTTCATGATTCTCTTGCACACAAATACAATGTTGACACACAGTTGCAGCTTTGGAATGATTTGGAATGACATTACTTCCAACAAAATCATTATATTAGCATGATAGTGTAGGTTCAATCAATCAATCAATCAATCAATGTTTATTTATATAGCCCTAAATCACAAGTGTCTCAAAGGGCTGCACAAGCCACAGCGACATCCTCGGTACAGAGCCCACATACGGGCAAGGAAAAACTCACCCCAGTGGGACGTCAATGTGAATGACTATGAGAAACCTTGGAGAGGACCGCATATGTGGGTAACCCCCCCCCTCTAGCATTCCTTTTGAAATGAATGTTTTAATAATAGGCTGGGCTTCTGTCACATCAACATTTAGAAACAGTCTAATTAAATCATATAGAAAAATAAAATGACATGTACAAATTTGGACACGCCTCTAGAATAACACGAGCAAGTGTCGCTAAACTTTTGACTGGAAATGCATTTTTGTTTTGATGTTGTAAAAAAAACATTTATAATTAAATACACATGTATTTTATTGTTAAGTTTTTGTGTGCAATTTTTCAAAATTTTTAAATAGTTTTTCAAGAGGTTCAGACTGGGTAATGTCACATACAATTTACTAATAATATAACATTAGAAAAAGAAAAGAACGACATATTAAAGGACACATATACTGCAGATATATACATTTTAGGTGGGTGTTACATCATATACAAATACATTTACAAAGAGCTGCAAGAATTAATTTGATTAGAAAAAAGTGTTGATTTATTTTCTGTTGCTTCAATTAATCGTTTAATGGGTGTACATTAGGAAGCGGATTAATATGGCCCCATTCGTTGCGGTTTAACTGACACGTGAAACGTGACAAATTGGGGAGGTGCATATCCACATTAGCCGCCAGACAGCAGTAGAGTGTTGAATATCTTAAAATTTGTTTTGTGGCAATTCCAACTTTGACCACATCATCAGTTGCTATGTCGAGTGGAGCTTTCCATGAATTTCAGTTGACCGCATTGCAAAATAATTAACCCCCTATCGTCCTCTCACACGAGATCCACCCAGGAATGGGGCCATATGAATCCTTTCCCTACTGCAGTGGTCACCAACACGGTGCCCGCGGGCACCAGGTAGCCCGTAAGGACCAGATGAGTCGCCCACTGGCCTGTTCTAAAAATAGCTCAAATAGCAGCACTTGCCAGTGAGCTGCCTCTATTTTTTAAATTTTATTTATTTACTAGCAAGCTGGTCTCGCTTTGCTCGACATTTTTAATTCTAAGAGAGACAAAACTCAAATAGAATTTGAAAATCCAAGAAAATATTTTAAAGACTTGGTCTTCACTTGTTTAAATAAATTCATTTATTTTTTTACTTTGCTTCTTATAACTTTCAGAAAGACAATTTTAGAGAAAAAATACAACCTTAAAAATTATTTTAGGATTTTTAAACACATATACCTTTTTACCTTTTAAATTCCTTCCTCTTCTTTCCTGACAATTTAAATCAATGTTCAAGTAAATTTATTTTTTTATTGTAATGAATAATAAATACATTTTAATTTAATTCTTCATTTTAGCTTCTGTTTTTTCGACGAAGAATATTTGTGAAATATTTCTTCAAATTTATTATGATTAAAATTCAAAAAAATGATTCTGGCAAATCTAGAAAATCTGTAGAATCTGGGGCTTTTGACAAAGTTGCAGAAAAGTACTCTAAGGTCATAAACAGAGTTGGGCAAGAGTTTGAGAACAGGTTTTGTGACCTGGATCAGCTTGAGCCGTGTGTGTCGTTCATTTCTAATCCTTTCATGAACGTGGACATATCATGCATTGCTGAGCAGTTAAGTGCAACATTCAGCCTGGATGCTGAACAGGTGGAGATTTAAATTATAACACTGCAAAATGACCTCCACCTCAAAGCCCACCAGGCTGCACCAAACTTTTGGTGCCTTGTTGACACAGAAAAGTACAGTGGCACCTATGAAGGTTGCAAGCCTGTTTGGTTCAACTTATCTTTGTGAATCAGCCTTTTCTGACATGAACTTCATCAAGAACAAACACAGAACACGCCTCACTGATGCACATCTGCAAGACTCACTCAGAGTTGCAGTGTCAAGTTACACACCAGAGTACAACACACTAGTTAACAGCATGCAATGCCAGGCTTCCCACTAACTGACAAAGAAACAGATAACAGATTTGGGGTCCAGTTCAAAGTGTGACATGATTTATTGAAAAATTTGAGAGTTGACTGTTGTATTTTACATGAGTTATTATTTGTACAAACATGGTGCAAAGTAAATCATGATTTGTTAAAAAATGTTAGTGGCTAGCTAGTTAAAATGGGATATTGTGATTTCACAAGACTGTCTTAGAAGTGATCATTTGAAAATGTTCAATTTGAAAAATGTGCACTTAAAGAACATTTAAAAAGAAAGTGTTGCATATTGATATTTATCTGTTTCTCTATATATTTATTGTGAGAAATCATTATGATGATCAGTGTTTCCACAAAGATAAATATCATTAATTATTAATAATAACATAGAGTTAAAGGTAAATTGAGCAAATTGGCTATTTCTGGCAATGTATTTAAGTGTGTATCAAACTGGTAGCCCTTCGCATTAATCAGTACCCAAGAAGTAGTTCTTGGTTTCAAAAAGGTTGGTGACCCCTGCCCTACTGTAACAAAAAAAAAGTGTTCAAGTGATCAAATCTGGAAGGAGGTGATACAATCTGGACCACATGGAGTACTAAATACGCACGGCCACGGTCAGAGTGCACAAAAATTAAGGTTATAGCAAGCAGAAAAAATTCAACTATTTTCCCTAAAATACACATTGAGGCTGTAACGTTTGTTTATCCGATTGATCAAACAAACCAATCAATAGTTTACTCGATTACTAAATTAATGGATGGATGCAGCTGTGTATATATATATATATATATATATATATATATATATATATATATATATATATATATATATATATATATACATATATATATATATATATGTATATATATATGTATATATATATATATACATACACGTATATAGTGTGTGTGTGTGTGTGTGTGTGTGTGTGTGTGTGTGTGTGTGTATATACATGTATGTGTGTATATATACAAACACACACATATATAAATGTGTGTGTTTGTATATATATATATATATATATATATATATGTGTGTGTGTGTATATATACACTACCGTTCAAAAGTTTGGGGTCACATTGAAATGTCCTTATTTTTGAAGGAAAAGCACTGTACTTTTCAATGAAGATAACTTAAAACTAGTCTTAACTTTAAAGAAATACACTCTATACATTGCTAATGTGGTAAATGACTATTCTAGCTGCAAATGTCTGATTTTTGGTGCAATATCTACATAGGTGTATAGAGGCCCATTTCCAGCAACTATCACTCCAGTGTTCTAATGGTACAATGTGTTTGCTCATTGGCTCAGAAGGCTAATTGATGATTAGAAAACCCTTGTGCAATCATGTTCACACATCGGAAAACAGTTTAGCTCGTTACAGAAGCTACAAAACTGACCTTCCTTTGAGCAGATTGAGTTTCTGGAGCATCACATTTGTGGGGTCAATTAAACGCTCAAAATGGCCAGAAAAAGAGAACTTTCATCTGAAACTCGACAGTCTATTCTTGTTCTTAGAAATTAAGGCTATTCCACAAAATTGTTTGGGTGACCCCAAACTTTTGAACGGTAGTATATATATATATATATATATATATATATATATATATATATATATATATATATATATATATATATATATATATATATATATATATATATATATATATATATACACACATATATATATATGGCAGCACAGTGGTACAGGGGTTAGTGCATGTGCCTCACAAAACGAAGGTCCTTTGACCTCCAAAGACATGCACCTGGGGATAGGTTGATTGGCAACACTAAATTGGCCCTAGTGTGTGAATGTGAGTGTGAATGTTGTCTGTCTATCTGTGTTGGCCCTGTGATGAGGTGGCGACTTGTCCAGGGTGTACCTCGCCTATTAACTATTTAGATTAACTGCGTTCCACCATAAATAAACAGCTGTGATTAATTCCTATATTACTTTAAAAAAAACTGTTTTTGTTTCATAAACTGCTACCCAACCATTTAATAAAGTCAAATACAAATAAGGCAACAAGAGAAGTATCCCACACTTCTCTTTTGTAAAATAAAAATGTACAGTAGATATGGGCATCTACATCAACAATATGATTTGGCTTAGTGGCTGTACAGGAAAGCTTAAAAAAATAATAATAGTAATTTTGAACGGATTAAGAATCTTTACGATTAGGAGTCGCGATTAATTTGAAAATCGATTATTTTTGACACCCCAAGTAATTAAAGGAGTAAGTTTAACTACTGTAGTTATTGTCTATAAAAGCATACCACTGTCAAATATGTTTGTGCCTACACAGGATCATGTTACGGTTGATCCACAATAAATCCTGGTTCTGGATGAAACTTTCAAGATTTAAGATTTTAGCAGCTCGTTGTCAACATCTCAACTTTTTGGAGGGGTGCATTTCATTTAGCACCTGCTGTGTGTGGAATATCAATTAAACCTTGCCAGGGACGTTTTATTGGGAGTTTGATGAGAACAGAAACAGGGAAACACTTTCAAGATAAGAGGGATCAGTAATCAAGCATCCTCCCCAGCAATGCCCCTAATCCTGTGTCCATCTTTCTTCCTCACAGGGCTTCTTCCGGAGAAGCATCCAAAAGAACATGGTGTACACTTGTCACCGTGAGAAGAACTGCATCATCAACAAAGTCACCCGCAATCGCTGCCAGTACTGTCGGCTTCAGAAGTGCCTGGAAGTCGGAATGTCCAAGGAGTGTGAGTATATCCACAATGCACGGCCGCCACATCTGGCATAGACCTAGCTCATCCCAGCTGTTTAAATCCTGCAGGGTTTTTTTCCTTAATAGACTAAGTCTTTTAAGATGTTGCTGCATTGCGCCACTGCTCGCCATTGACACTCGTCAGCCGAGCTTAATGATATAACGTTTGATATCCCATAATGCTACTGTTATATGTCCGGAGGAGCGTAGTCGGTGTCAACGTGATGCTGTCTGGCACTAACAGTCAGGGTGACGCCAAGCTTGGCAGGCTGTGATGAATATGTTCTCACCTGCCGAGGGTGAAAGAGCAGGCGTGTGCACCCCCTGGGGCTATGTGAAAACACACACACACACACACAGCTCGACTCGATCAAATAATTGGCAGAGGTGTTATCAGCAGAGAGCCTGATGGCATTTTACACATAACCTCAATGTGTGGATGTGACACATTAGTCCTGATAAACAAACTCCCGTTATTATCATCGGCTTGTTTGGACGGCGCTTCCTGTCTTTTATTTACCTTATTGAGGCCCCCACCCCCTCCCCACCCCCCCCAAAGTCGACGCAGGGGGTGCTCCCCAAGCCACAGCTCTGTGGCTTTACAGTAAAAGAAGTCATCCTCTGAGCTACTTACCTTTGAAGGGGGTCATTAATCATGGTTAGAGGGATCTCAGCAGCCAGCTACACGTTGCTGGGAGTGGAGTTGGAGGGCCATCTTGTGGTGGGAAAGTGTAATGGCACAAGTCAAAACTTCTAAATGGCTTGCGCATACTCACTTTAGTCATTTGTATTGTACTGGACCTGGGTCTGATTGCCTTTCTTTCTCCTTGCCCATCATTTCTATAATGAAATATGCCTTTTTGTGGATTATTTCAAGCCTTTATCAGCTGGTTCTGATTAAGTGTGTGCAAGGTGGCTGCTATCCTTCCCTTGTATTGATTAAGAGAAACGTCTTTGTTACGCGCGCAAATTTTGCAAACGAACCCTTTACCTTTGTTTGATTATTTAAAGACTTTTGTGGGGTTGTTTTATCAAAAAATGAGGAGGCTCGCAGTCATTCTGTGACCTGGCTGTGTTATGGTTATGGTTTTGTTTTATTTCAAACATGCATACAGTTAGGGCAGCGCGGTGGTACAGGGCTCACAATACGAAGGTCCTGGGTTTGATCCTGGGCTCGGGATCTTTCTGTGTGGAGTTTGCATGTTCTCCACGTGACTGAGTGGGTTCCCTCCGGGTACTCCGGCTTCCTCCCACCTCCAAAGACATTCACCTGGGGATAGGTTGATTGGCAACACTATATGGTCCCTAGTGTGTGAATGTTAAGTTAATGTTAAAGTACCCATGATTGTCACACACACACTAGGTGTGGCGAAATTGTTCTCTGCATTTGACCCATCACCCTTGATCACAGGGGAGCAATGAGCAGCAGCGGTGGCTGCGCCCTGGAATCATTTTTGGTGATTTAACCCCCAATTCCAACCCTTGATGCTTAGTGTCAAGCAGGGACGGAATGGGTCCCATTTTTAGATTCTTTGGTATGACTCGGCCGGGGATTGAACTCAGGACCTACCGATCTCAGGGCGGACACTCCAATGAGTGTGAATGTTGTCTGTCTATCTGTGTTGGCCCTGCGATGAGGTGGCGACTTGTCCAGGGTGTACCCCGCCTTCTGCCCGAAGCTGAGATAGGCTCCAGCACCCCCCGCGACCCCGAGCGGGACAAGCGGTAGAAAATGGATGGATGGATGCATACAGTTACACCATGGTTCGTTGCTTATTTCCGGTTTGTCCGAAAAGGAGTAGGAAGAAGCAGAGCCTATTTAATCCTACCTCTTTACCATCTCATAGGAAATTCTTACACATTTGTTTGTTCACTTTCTCTGCTCAATTATAACACTTAAACTGGGGGAAAAAGAAAGAAATAGTCAATGAATTGTTTATAACTTGAGATTCACATAAAGAAAATGATAGACCGTTTCGATAAAGTTCCAGATGTTTACACATTTGTTTATATATGTACTCTACATTTTGATTTAGGTCTTAAGTGTTGCACGTGCATACAAATGTTTGAAGTAAAATGTTTCCCTAAGGTTATGTTCCTCTGCTATTGTTGAGAAGAATTGTTGTACATTCTTGGGTAGCAGGTTATAGTTTGTGTTTGTGCATAATTGTATAGAAATGCACCAAATCATCAATATCAACATTTTTATCCAATACATAAAGGGTTTGAGTGTTGATGTGTTATCTCAACTGACCTTTTTTGTAACACGGTAAGTGAATCAAGCATATTTTTGTAAGTTTTGTTGCTTATGCATTTGCATGCCAAACATGTCGGACTTTAGGTGGGAAGTGGGCCCAAGCACAGAGCAGGGGTCCTCAATAGGTGTTCCCAAACAATAATGAAAGCATACTGTTGTACAGAAAACTCCTCATTAAAAGAGGACATACATCAGTAGTGGCTGTATAGCTCAAAGTCCCAGTCAGGGTGAATTTACCATTGTTAATATTATTTATTATAATTGTATTGATGTTATCTATTTATGAAAGCACTTGCACAAATGTTTGAGGCCTAGTTTGAGTCCGCCTTTAGACACACTTTTTGTGCTCCTTTAGTGCAGATCGTGCAGATTGCTGGTGCCCGTGTCCTCAGCGGTGACTTTGGCAAGCAAATCTGCGACGGTCAGGAAGAAGAGGCAGGCCATCTGGGCCCAGTGGGGAGTCTCTCTTTGTGCCCGTCACGCACACAGAGTACACGCAGTAACACACAAATAGAAGGTGACAAAGCCCAACTTTGCCATGAATAAAGAGATACCTTCAAACAGCTCGGCCTTAAAGTGGCCCCCCACACACACACACACCCGCACACACACGCACGCACACACACACACACCCACAGAAGGTGGACGTCTTTCTTTGAGCCAGGAGGGACGTCTGGGTGACCTTGTGTCCGCAGGCAGACAGCTCCAGACAGGCTAGCAGCCAGGTGGCCATGCCAAGCAGGACAAGGCCAGAATGGCTTATGGGGGATATGCATTTATTCTGATGTCACTTCTCCATCAGTGACAGATTTATGCTTCAAACTTCAACAAAACCCCTCAATCCTAATTTGCATCAGGCACCCTGATAGACGCCTACCTTTTGCATATGTCTGTTATCTTATAGTTTTATTACTGGAAAGTGAAATAAATTAACATAAGTGTTTTTCATACCTACTATTGTTTTCTGGGTAATTTCACTTGATGAAACCGTTTCTAACAATCCACACTACACAATAAGCCTGAGAGATATGGCTTAAAAATAAAATCTCAGATTTTTTCACAAAAAATTTGATTTACGATTTTTTTAACTACTTTTTAAAGAAACCAAATGAAATACCTCTGTCAAATGACAGAGGTATTTCAAAACAAGTTTTGCTTTTATATGATCAAAACTAGCAGTTAACACTGCATATTCTGTGTCTTGCTCTTGGCAAAATGCAAATGTGTATTATGTCATTTTTACACCAGATATAAATTTTACTTTTTATGCAATCATTTTCAAAGAACTAAATCAGGAGCTTCCTCTGGGAGGCAATCCTTCTGCTTAAATGAAATACTTCGTGGGGGTAAAGAGAACTTTTTTGCCTCTCAAAGTTCTTTAGTTTTTTTGCTTGTCATCACAAACATTCTGCAGTACAAAAAGTATAATAGGTGTAGTGAATACCATTAGGCTTTTTTTTTCATGTTAACATTTACTAAACACTTTCAAATGGTTAATTATTATTTGTATTCTTAAATGACTTGTGTACACCAGTGCATTGGCAAACGGGAATGGATGACCCAGATTGTGGAGTGTTTTTCAAAACCCAAAAATTAAATGAAAATACATTTAAGTGCAGTTTGAATTTGAGGTACTGTAAAATAATAATACGTGCACCACACGTAAAAAACAAGGTTTATGATTATTTCAGGAACAAAATGTATTTTATCCACAAAGAACACCAAGTGTCTGTCTGCCGAGTTTACTGATACTACTGTGCTTGTTACTCCAACAGCAGGGACACGTTTTTAGAGTATGTTATATCAGAGTTCTTTGCAGACACATAAACAAAAAGTCTGATTACAAATATTTAGATACACTATCCAAGATGAGATATGGAAACAAGCTTTAAATGACATTCACCGTTGCTCAGTCAATGCTAGGTTACAATTGATTCAATTCAAAGCTATACACAGGTTACATTATTCGAAGATTAAGTTGCATAAAATCTTTCCCCAAACTTCTTCCCCCTTGTGTGAAAGGTGCAAGAGATCAGATGGCACACCTGCACACCAATTTTGGCTATACCCTGAGATTCAAGATTTCTGGAGTTTGATTTTCAGATGGTATTCTCAAGTACTTAAAGTAAATCTGGATCTTGACCCTGAAACTGCTTTGCTTGGCATGTCTAACACTTTAGACAGGATGGGTGGGAATGTTAGCACAGTGGTGGCCTATGGTATAGTCATAGCAAAAAGATGCACTTTGAGAGTGTGGAAATCTGACTCACCACCTAAGTTTGAAGCCTGGTTGGGAGAGCTAGTGGAAATCCTCCAAATTGAAAAACTGAGATATGAGCTATCTGGTAACCTACAGAAATTTTGTGATGTGTGAAGACCTATCTTGTAATACCTGAAACTGTAGTCAATCCCACTAAGAAGTATCTGTCTTGGCATAATTGATGTGATTGATGAAAGTGGACATTCAAATGATGATATGTTAAGCCTCTTTGTGTGTATTTAGTTTTTACACTTTATAATCTGTGTAAAAACTTTCGTTATTCATTATTTGTATTTTCATATTTTATTTATTTATTCATTGATTTTATTATTATATGTGTACGGTACATGTTTGTCTGTGGTTTCAACTATTAAGAAAACGGACAATAAAAATACTTAAGAAAAAAACAAACATATTTAGATATAAAAATGACGTTTCTGATTAAATTGAGTGGGTGTGTTGATTCTCCCAGTCGGGATTCGGGACCAAAACAGTCACATAGACGTTCTCTGATTGTCTGCAAGTCGACATTTGTAGCAGGATTATTGGTGCCTTGCAGCAGATAGTGAAACTAAAGTGTCTGCTCCTTTTTAAATATTGTTTCAACTTCTATGCTAGTGTTAGTCATATTTATTTATTTTGTTCTTCTGGGCTGCACTGTGTAAGGGGACGAGGCACAATGCGATTGAACATCAATTACGTCGTGAGGAGACTGACTTTCGCGACGGTGGAACGAGATGGTCGAGCACACGGACACACTTTTGCGCAAACGCACGCAAACACCCACACATTCACAGACACACACAGGATCATGGTCAGTAAAGGTGGACCGTTCCGTGCAGGATTATGCCAAGCATCGTTGCGTACCTACTGTTTACTGCTGCGGTAACTTCTAACAGACTCTTTTGCAATTTTGATCGAGGAAATAATGCTAACAGCTGATCACCGCGATCGAACTCAAATTAATCGCGATCAATGATCACGATCATGTAATCGCCCAGCACAAACACAGACTATATCATCCCTGGGGCGATCGACATTTAAGCACTTTTTCCTCAATCAAGTAGCTGCAATGCTTTTTTAAATTCTTGATTGGTTACTTTCTGTAACACGTCTGTGTTGTCCTGAAGTCAATTGTTCAATCAATCAATCAATCAAATTTTATTTATATAGCCCTAAATCACGAGTGTCTCAAAGGGCTGCACAAGCCACAACGACATCCTCGGCTCAGAACCCACATTGTTAATATTCTTTACATAATTACTTAATAATACTTTTGTATTGTTTATACACTGTGTAAATACATATATAGTGACTGCAATGCTTTAATTTGGAGCTAAAGTTGTTTTTATTTCTTGTATGCCTTAATGGGTAAACAGCAGTTGGGTGATGTCACTTCCGCTAAATTACTTCCTGTTGGTTGATTTCCGGTATACGTCTGAAAGCAAGTCGTACATGTTGGTGTCTTCTGTAATCATCTCTGTTGCCATCCTACACAAAGCAGCGTAGAAGCAATGCCGTAAATTGTCTCTTACAAGTTAAGAACATGTCAGATATGTTAAAAAAGTGTAATAGTGCCGATATGTTGAATTGAATTGTCGAATTAGTTAGTGTTGAAGTCATTAAGGCAGTCTCCCTCTGCTGTACATTTTGGGACATTACCGTTACATTTTGTATGTCAGGGTTTCCCACACATTCATTTATTTGTGGCGGCCCGCCACGAAAGAATTACGTCCGCCACAAATAAATAAATAAAAATGAAAAATGTTTTTTTTTTTTTTTTTGGTCCTCTCCAGCTTCTCAGGCAAATCATATAGTTTATGTAGATGCCCATATCGGCTGTTCAGATTTACTTTACAAAAGAGAAGTGTAGGATACTTCTCTTGTTGCCTTATTTGTATTTGACTTTATTAAATGTATTTATATTAGAAACACAACATGTGTGTATAACAAAGGGTGCAAAGTCTGCAAGCAGTAGGAAACACATGGTTAAGTGTAGGGAGTAAAACTGATGGCAGTCTAAAGTTCAAGATTTTTGGAGCTCTTTGTTCAGTGGATCAGATGTTTGATGAAGCTCTGTGTCTATCTACCACCACTACTGTTTTCTGTTTATTTGTTACTGACTGTGGCAGGACACCAATATGGTTGTAGTAGTAGGCTAAAGTTAAATTATTTAATATGCACTAATTAAAGGGGCAGAGCTTTGAGACATTTTAGCTTTTATATTTTATAAGATATATTTTTTGTAACAACCACAATTAATAAGTATATTTCAGTGAATAACTTATTGTTCAAATCTGTATATAAATATGTACATAAAGTGTTGTAATTATATTGTAAAATGGATGGATGGATGGATGGACGTTTAAAACAAAACTGTTATTATTAATTAGTAAGTATACATTTTTTGAGCCTTTTTAGAGAAAATCAAATCATTGTAGTAAATTATGCAAATTACTCGATGATGTCATGGTGACCACGCCCGTAGCCACGCCCGTAGCCATGCCCCCACCGCCACAGGTATCTTGGCAGTTTATGGGAAACACTGTATGTCATAGTAGACCAGTGTTTTTCAGCCACTGTGCCGCGGCACACTAGTGTGTCGTGATATACAGTACAGTCTGGTGTGCCGTGGGAGATTATCTAATCTCAAAATATTTTTTGCAAACCAATAATTATAGTCTGTAAATTATGTGTTGTTATTGAGTGTCGGTGCTGTCTGAAGCTCGGCAGAGTAACCGTGTAATACTCTTCCATATCAGTAGGTGGCAGCCGGGAGCTTATTGCTTTGTAGATGTCGGAAACAGCGAGAGGCTACAAAGTAAACAAAAACAGAATGCTGGACGACAGCAAATACTTACTGTGGAGCACAGACGGCGTCCACAATGTACATCTGAACATAACATGACAATCAACAATGTCCCCACAAAGAAGGATAAAAACAACTAAATTATTCTTGAGTGCTAAAACAAAGTAGATGCGGGATATATCGCTCAAATGAAGACATGAAACTGCTACAGGAAAATACCGAAAAAAGAGAAAAAGCCACCAAAATAGGAGCGCGAGACATGAACTAAAACACGACACACAAGAAAAAAGGAAAAAAGTCCAAATAAGTCATGGCGTGATGTGACAGGTGGTGACAATACACCTACTTTGAGACAAGAGCTATATTGATGCATGGTTGGTTATGGTTTAAAGTCATCCAACAATTGCGACAACGACTTTTTACTGTCAACTGAGTTTAGTTTTTTAATAATTTCTACTGGTGGTGTGCCTCTGGATTTTTTTCAACGCAAAAAATGTGCCTTGGCTCAAAAAAGGTTGAAAAACACTGTAGTAGACAAATATGTACAGAGGCAATAAGTATGTTTGTGTCTCTTTAATTTTTCAGTTTTTCACCGTCTTGTCTATGAAGAAATGTCACAAGTAAATAGTCAAGCTTACAACAACGTTCTCTTCATTGACTCCGGTTTGGCTTGATGTTAAGTCGGCATTTCTACACGTCCTGCGAGAACACTAAAACGTCACAGTTCATTGAGCAGTGACTCAGAAGCGTCAGAGTTCCCTACAGACATGAAGAGTTTTAGTCGTAAACATTGAACACTTTTAATATTTCCGATTGTTGGCGCCAACCCATTTTGGAGCCGATTGTCGGGACAAATTCACTCTTAACACAGCTCAGACCACAAAACAAGCTTATTCGACAATATTATAAGACATAAGATAATAGGGCGTTTGCTGTCTTTGGTCGGAAGCGGGAAAATTGGGCCAAAAACAGCATGATTGTCTTCGTGTGTGTACCCCGCTTTATTTCTTGCTTTGCAGGACTGCATTTAGACCTCACCCTGTGCCTCAGTTGTCATCTCACTGCACACTCATGCACTTATTTAAGTGTGCCCTTAAAGCAGGGGTGTCAAACTCATTTTAGACGGGGGGCCACAAGGAGAAAAATCTACTGGTAAAATCACGGCACGATAAATTAAAAATAAAAACAACTTGAGATTGTTTTCTTTCTTTAAAAATAGAACAAGCACATTCTGAAAATGTACAAATCATAATGTTGTTGGGGTTTTTTTTACACTTACATGTTGCAGTTAATAGTATTCTATCTTTATTTGTCATTATTTATACTTTCTGAATAAATTATGTGATAATGTTCATCAGTCAACTCATTGGTGTTAATTTTCAATCTATCAAGATAAAAAAAATAATATCAAAATCAAATTACAGGAATTTTTTTTTTCATATGTAGCATCTACAACAGTGGTTCTTAACCTGGGTTCGATCGAACCCTAGGGGTTCGGTGAGTCGGGCTCAGGGGTTCGGCGGAGGTCAAGACACACCCGACTCATCGTGTAAAAAAAACTTCTCCCTATCGGCGTATTACGGATACGGCAACAGCAGAAGTCAGACTGATTTGCAGGTGTGTAATTTGTTGTGAGTTTATGCACTGTGTTGGTTTCGTTGTTTGAACAAGGTGATGTTCATGCACGGTTCATTTTGTGCACCAGTAAAAAAAAATGGTAACACTTTAGTATGGGGAACATCCATACATCCATTTTCTACCGCTTATTCCCTTCGGGGTCGCGGGGGGCGCTGGAGCCTATCTCAGCTACAATCGGGCGGAAGGCGGGGTACACCCTGGACAAGTCGCCACCTCATCGCAGGGCCAACACAGGTAGACAGACAACATTCACACTCACCATTAATTAGTTGCTTATTAACATGCAAATTAGTAGCATATTGGCTCTTAACTAGTCATTATTAAGTACTTATTAATGCCTTATTCGGCATGGCCTTATTATAACCCTAATCATCTAACCCTAACCCTCTAACTCTAACCCTAACCAAATAACTGTAAATTAAGTCTTTGTTACTTATATGTTCCCCTAGTGTCTAAATAACTTTAAGTTAAGTCTTTGTTACTTAGAACATGTTCCCCATACTAAAGTGTTACCAAAAACATATAACTTTGTCTTGAATTTGAAAAAAAACAAAATTTTATTTTTCACTAAAGAAGGGTTCGCTGAATGCGCATATGAAACTAATGGGGTTCGGTACCTCCAAAAAGGTTAAGAACCACTGATCTACAAAGTTACAAAGAATTGCTATTGCGACATCTAGTGGACACATTTAGAACAACAGTTTCTTTCATTCAAAAATTTCGGCTCATTTTTATACTTGGCAAAGTCATCCCGCGGGGCGGATAAAATCTGTTTGCGGGCCGTATGTTTGACACCTCTGCCCTAAAGCCAAGACGGAAGGAGAAAAAACAGCAGAGAAAGCGTTTTTAACGTAACTTGAAAACTGAAGAAGGCGCCAGAGAGGGAATTGGACAAAGTTGGATCATTGTCATCAGGCTGTGTGCTGCCAGCTGCAGAAACATTGACATTTTTATCTTTTTATTGAATTTAATCTGTGTGATGGACGAGCTGCCACTGCTTTAATTTTCCTCACTCGAATTATCCCAACGCCTTCCCGCCTCTTACTGTCTCTCTCCCACACACACATACACACACACACACCAAACAGGAATTGTATATTAACTGGAAGCCGAGGCAGGAATCCACGATGAGAACAAATGATTGAATGAGGGCTCTGTTTGTGTGGCAGCTTTCTGTAAATCATTTCTACACAATAGACTCTGAAAAAAAAAAAAATATTACCATTGTTAATATTGTATTTGACAGTCTCTCTCTCACACACACACACACACACACACACACACACACACACACACACACACACACACACACACACACACACACACACACACACACAACAACTATAAAATCAAAACCAAAGGCCATATTTCTTCCATTATCCCCGCCCTCCTAAAGTTATTGCATGTGGCAATTCAGCGTGACAGGTCGCCAGTCATGTCTAATAGTTCTTTAATGACTTCATTAAATTGTGTTGTGCTGCTTATGATCGCGCTGCCAATTTGTCAGTGCGGCTAATGTCCGTATGCTGGGGATGCCCCACTTTTGTTTGGGGAATTAATTGGACATTGTTGCCACACAAAACAGGCTTTGACCCAAATATGGTCAGCGCTTTACTCCGCTTTTATGTAACCAGCCGGGAAGGGGAGCGCTTTTCTTCCATTTGCATATTGTGTAATGTCTTTCCATTTTCTTCACATTTGACAGCACGAGCAGCGCTAATCCTGGAGCTTTGCAATAACACGCTAGTGCAGGGGTCGGCAACCTAAAATGTTGAAGGAGCCATAATGGACCAAAAATTTTTTTTAAAAATCTGTCTGGAGGCGCAAAAATTAAACACCTTTTATAAGTGTTATAATGAAGGCAACACATGATGTAAGTGTCTTATTAGCTATAATAGCCTACTATCAAAATGACTATGTGTCGCAGGCTGACACAAATCTTCGTTGACAGAAATGTTGAAATGTAATATTTATTTTACACATTTTTACAACACTGGAAAACTCAGAGAGTTAAATAACTCCTGGAAATTACTGGTTTAGAGTGGCCAAAGGTATAGATGTGTGCGTCCAAGTTAAAGGAAACGTTTTCTTCTAATAGATTTATTACAATCTTTGCAAGCTGGGTAACGTTTGCGGTGGTCTATAACAACATAGCACAGAAACAACCATCAGAAATGCAGCCAATATTACATACAGATAATGTGTCATGAGACATGCAAATATAAATTAAATACGGAGACGACATAAGTAAAGGGAATTAAATTAGCTCAAATATACCTACAAACGAGGCACAATGATGCAATATGTACATACAGCTAGCCTAAATAGCATGTTAGCATGGATTAGCTTGCCGTAATGCAGTGACCAAATATTCCTGATTAGCACTCCAAGTTATAACATCAACACAGCTCACCTTTGTCAATCAATCAATCAAAGTTTACTTATATAGCCCTAAATCAGGAGTGTCTCAAAGGGCTGCACAAGCCACAACGACATCCTCGGCTCAGATCCCACATCAGGGCAAGAAAAAACTCAACCCAATGGGATGACAATGAGAAACCTTGGAGGGGACCGCAGATGTGGGGACCCCACCTCCCACCCCGGGCGACCGGTGCAATGGACGTTGAGTGGATCTAGCATAATATTGTGAGAGTCTAGTCCATAGTGGATCTAACATTATATTGTGAGAGTCTAGTCCATAGTGGATCTAACATAATATTGTGAAAGTCTAGTCCACAGTGGATCTAACATAATAGTATGAGAGTCCAGTCCATAGTGAGGCCAGCAGGAGATCATCTTTGTGCATTCACGCCCAGCATAAACAGTTTGGTGGACAAAATGACACAAAGAAGGAGTGGCAGAAAAACATCTTTCAGTGGCAGCGTTGGAGAAGGTTGTATATGTACACAAACTACGCTGAGTTCAAGGACCACCAAATTAGTAGGACAAAACGGCGCTCGCAAAATGCTCTCATCAGTGAAGCAAGTTTGATATAAACAGTGGGATTTTCTAACAATTAGGAACCATATTAAAACAAAATATATTTTTTCACCATCTTTTTCCATTTTCATAAATATTTGAAAAAGCTCCAGCGAGCCTCTACAGCGGCGCTCAAGAGCTGCATGCAGGTTTCCAACCCCCGCACTCGTAGCATAGGACGACACCAGTTAACTACGCAGGGATGACCTCATCCCCGCAAGCCCCCCTTAGCTGGTGTAGTCCTATACTACTCACACTGCATCATCGGACTTCCTCGTCCAAACCGCCTCCGCCCTTCGGGGTAAGCCTGTCCGCAGGCTGATGAATGAGCCGTGCCACCGTGGAGCGCTTTCCTCTGGGGCCCCCGGGCCAACCCCCTTTGTCACCGTCTCTGATATCCCATCAGTTTGAATGTTCCGGGGCCTTAATGGTCAAGGTTAGGATTAAAACTGGGAAATCTGATCTAGGGTCAGCTGCAGAGGGGCAAATTCAGGTGCCTCTGGGCAGAAGAGATGAAGAAACAGGGGATGATTGAAAGCCCTTTTTTGAGAGGGGATATAACTGTTCTCAGTGGCACATTAAGAGGGAGTGTGTTGTTTAACAGAGAGAGACGCTGGAAGGCTTTAGCTCTGCCAACCGCACCCTTTTAAAACCATTACAGGCAGAGTATTTGTCATATTATGTTATTAGATTAGCCGGGACCCCCTAATGAAAGCTGCGGTCATTTGTCAGCCTTACAGACGGCTCCATCCCCCCACTGCTATTTATCAACCAGCACCCCGTCTCACCCAAGCCACCCACGCACACACATGCCTGATCCAGCCGCAGCTAAACCACACCTCGTTTTGGAAAGCTTAGGGAGACGGAGGCTCTAATGGGATTCCACTGCTAAACACCCTGTCTCTTGTTGTGTCGTTTGAGGCGTGCGCACGCCAGTGGCGTGCGGTGAGGTTAATGTCTGGTGAGGCACGACTGCATCGTCACAGTCAAATTTAAAAACATATGAACCTGCAGTGCAGGTGTACCTAATGTTGTGTCCCTGCGGTCGTTCGCGGCTCCTGCAGCGCGAGCATTGTTGTTTTTGCACTTTTTGGCTTCTTGTTAAGTGACTTTTTTTGGGTGGATTCGGTCTTGCACGTGGAGGGTTTGGGTGTGGGCTTTGGTTGGTGTGGCCGCGGTGCTCCCGTCGGGGGTGCATTCTGTGGCGGAGGTGCTTGGCACCAGGAGGCGGGGTTATGATACGAGCCTCACACAGTGTGTCTCCGCAGCAGATTTATGATCGCTCAGCACTAAAAATATGTTACACACATACAGTTGTTGACAAAATACATTGTACATTATATACCTCAGCTAACTAAACTATGGAAATGTATAATATAATTCATATAGCAATACGGTCTCACTACACAGCAGCTCAGCAGTTAGCCGAGTCGCAATCCATGGTGAGGCACAAGTGCCTCAACTGGCTGCTGATCACCACACCGTCTCTTCTCAGTATTTGAATGGCAAATGTGAAAATAAAAATAATCTAAAACTGGTGAAGTTAAATGGAAAATAACTTTAGTATAATCACTGGATACATATAACAATTTAATTTATTTTTTTTTCTTTTTATTTTTTTTTTCTTTCCATGATGGCAGGTGAGGCCCCGCCTCCCCTGCCTGTAGTGACAGCACGCCACTGGCGCACGCTATCTTCTGCCCACCAGACGAGACAAAAACAAGTTGTCTTCACTGCCTCTCTTCTTGCGTGGTTTCTCTTGTCTTCTGCTTGCACCGACAATAAGACTCGGCCTTGGCACCTATTCAGGACTTACAAATGGATCTATATTGATTGATTGATTGATTGAGACTTTTATTAGTAGGTTGCACAGTGAAGTACATATTCCGTACAATTGACCACTAAATGGTAACACCCGAATAAGTTTTTCAACTTGTTTAAGTCGGGGTCCACTTAAATTGATTCATGGTACAGATATATACTATCAGATATATACTATCATCATAATACAGTCATCACACAAGATAATCACATTGAATTATTTACATTATTTACAATCCGGGAGGGGGGTGGGTTAGGTTTGGTTGTTATCATCAGACATCAACAATTGAGAACAGAGAAAAGGATATTGGAACAGTGTAGGTCTGACTTGGTAGGATATGGACAGCAAGTAGTGGACATAGAGAGAGAGAGAGAGAGAGATCAGAAGGCATAAGAAAAAGTATCTGCATTTGATTGTTTACATTTGATTATTAACAATCCGGGGAGGGTGTTAGTTTAGGGTTGTAGCTGCCTGGAGGTGAACTTTTATTGCGGTTTTGAAGGAGGGTAGAGATGCCCTTTCTTTTGTACCTGTTGGGAGCGCATTCCACATTGATGTAGCATAGAAAGAGAATGAGTTAAGACCTTTGTGAGTTCGGAATCTGGGTTTAACGTGGGTAGTGGAGCTCCACCTGGTGTTGTGGTTAAGGAAGTAGTTTGACATGTACTTCGGTATCAGGGAGGTGTAGTGGATTTTATAGACTAGGCTCAGTGCAAGTTGTTTTACTCTGTCCTCCACCCTGAGCCAGCCCACTTTGGAGAAGTGGGTAGGAGTGAGGTGGCATCTGGGGTGGAGGTGTAGAAGTAATCTGACTAGCTTGTTCTGGGATGTTTGGAGTTTAGATTTGAGGGTTTTGGAGGTGCTAGGGTACCATGAGGTGCAAGCGTAATCGAAAAAGGGTTGAACGAGAGTTCCCGCCAGAATCCTCATGGTGCTTTTGTTGACCAGAGAGGAGATTCTGTAGAGAAATCTTGTTCATTGGTTGACCTTTTTGATTACCTTGGTTGCCATTTTATCACAGGAAATATTAGCCTCTAGAATGGAACCTAGGTAGGTGACCTCATCTTTCCTGGTGATAAAAATGTCACCCACTTTTATAGTGAAGTCATTGACTTTCTTAAGGTTGATGTGGGACCCAAATAGGATGGATTCCGTTTTACCCAAGTGTATGGATAGCTTGTTGTCAGCGAGCCAGGTGCAAGTTCTACAGAGCTCAACACTGACGATTTTCTCCACCTGTGACTTGTCCCTGTCTGATACCAGCAAGGCAGAGTCATCTGCAAACAAGAACAATTCACAGTCGCATGCCGATGACAAGTCGTTTATCTATATTAGGAACAGTAAAGGCCCCAATATACTGCCTTGGGGGACTCCACAGCTCACTGAGAGGGGGGGGGACTCGGTGCCGTTTACCTCTACCACCTGCTCCCTCCCCTCCAAGTAAGATTGCATCCAGCTCCATGAGGTTTTGTTAAATCCGATTGCTTTAAGCTTATCCAACAGTATAGCGTGGTTAACGGTGTCAAAGGCCTTCTGAAGGTCCAGCATGACCATGCCGCAGTATTTGCCCGCGTCCACCTCATGTTTGATGTGGTCGGTCAGATAGAGAAGGCATGTGTCAGTGGAGTGGTTAGTTCTGAAGCCGGATTGGAATTTGTACATGAGTTTATTAGTGGCAAGGTAACTATCGACCTGTTCATAAACTATTTTTCCATTACTTTCGAAATGGAACTGAGAATAGAAACAGGTCGGTAGTTGCCAGGTTCCAATTTGCTTCCTTTTTTAAAGAGGGGAGTTACTCTTGCTATCTTAAAATCATATGGTACTTGGCCTTGTGTAATTGATGGGTTTATTATGTGCGTGATTATCGGGGCAATGATGGAGGCAGAATCCCTGAGGAATCTAGAGGGAATATTATCAAGGCCGGTGGCCTTGTTTGGGTGGAGCGCGCTCAATTTTTTAAACACCCCATCAGCTGTGACCATTTCTAATTTGAAATCATCGTTGTATACTCCTAGCTTTCTGTAGAAGGCTTTAATGTGTTCTACACCAAAGCGACCAGAGTGGTGGGACAGCTTGTTGACAAGAGTTGCGGCTATGCTAGTGAAAAAGGCGTTAAGTCTGCTAGCTACCTCCATTTTGTCTGTAATGAGGGAGTCACCATCCTTGATGCTGATGTTGGTGAGTCTGGTTTTAAGTTTCTGGCTGCAACCAGGAAACTGGTTGTTGAGAATTTTCCAGAGCTCACGTGGCTTATTTGTGTTTTCCTCTATTTTGTCGTTAATGTAATTTTTTTTAAGGATTTAGTCAGGTTGGTTGACTTATTTCTTAATTTATTGCATTGCTTTTTGAGAGTTGAAATGAGTGATTTGAGGTTGATATTATTGGGTTGTTTATCTACTTCTGTTTTACACTTTTTGTATTCGGAGTATTTTCTGTCTCTGTCTTTTATGGCAGCTAATAGGTCCGGATTCATCCACGGTTCCGAGCGGGCTTTGATTCTGACTGTTTTCACAGGAGCAATGTCATTTATTATCTTTAGGAACGCCGTTTTGAAGCGATCCCAAGCAACATCGACCAGGTTGCTCACGAGCACAGGGGACCAGTCCCACTCATCTAATTTTAAATTGAAATTATCACTGGAGTATTTTTTAAGGGATCTGGATTGGGCTGTTATGTGGCCATTGGCTTTGGGTTTGGCTATTTTACGGGTGCAGAAGGTTAGATAGTGGTCACTAAGACCACAGATCATGACCCCACTATTTTTAATTTTAGGCCGGTCTGAAGTGAGAATAAGATCTATGGTGGATTGGGTGGAATCACACACCCTTGTAGGTAGTGCTATTAGCTGGGAAAGACCGTGTAGATTACAAAACTTGCTGTAGGATCTGAAGACAGGTGCATCTCTGCGTTGAATATCTGTGTTCAGATCCCCAGTTATAATTTTCTCCACGTTGTCTGTCCCAGCCAAGCACTCCTCCAGAGCCCCATAGAAATCACTCTGATTAGGGGTTCTATAAACTGTCCCTATTAGTACCGGCTTAGCGTTTTTAAATTTGATTTCAGCCCACACAGATTCCAGGTCATTGTGGTTAAGATCAGTGTGAGTTATGTATTTAATATCTTGGTGAATATACATACAAACGCCCCCACCGTGTTTATTCCTGTCCTTTCTGATAACCGAAAAGTTTTCTATTTCTATCTCTGAGTCAGAAATACTTTGATCAAATTTGGTTTCAGAGAAACACAGGATTTTTACCTTCGTGTTGAGGAACATTTCTCTGATTTGGTCGAGTTTGGTTCCAGAGAGGCTGTTCACATTAAGGTGGATGATGTGTAGTCCACAGGAACCAAAAAGAGCATCAGAGTCCGCTGTGTTGTGGTACTGACCAGAAAAGTTGTTGGTTATTATTGAAGTTGGAGTTGGAGAGCAGGAGGGAGAGAAGGGAGAGAGAGGCATGTTGATCTTCATCCAGGTGAAGGGGGAGGGTCAGAGTTGGAGAGGGGGGGGCCAGGTAGGGTGTGCGGGGGTGGGGGTGGGGGTGGGGGTGGTATTCATTTTGGCGGGTTTTTGTCCGTTTGAAGACAAAGAAAATAAAGAAAATGGCCCTATGAAGGCGCCTCTAAATCCTGTGTATGCCGTGGATCCAGACGCCGCGTCCTCGACCGTCAGGGACCGGGGAGAGGCCGCTCAATGCTTTATTTGATTTAATGCTTAATATTTACTGCTGTGGGAAACACTGGACTGTTTGTGCCAGTGGGAGGCATGATTGGCCATGACGCATGTGCATGTCATTTTTATGGCCGCGGTGGGAGAGACAATTAGTGAGAAAAAACCCCGAAAAATAAAATTATAATGTTAAGAAATATAAATTAACTTTCTTCTATCTTTTTTTGGTGCGTGTGTGTGTGTTTTTTTTAAGTCACAAGCAAGACGTTTCTGCCTGTGAGTGCTTTTAGACGAGGGTCCATCCATCCATCCATTTTTCTACCGCTTATTCCCTTCGGGGTCGCGGGGGGCGCTGGAGCCTATCTCAGCTACAATCGGGCGGAAGGCGGTGTACACCCTGGACAAGTCGCCACCTCATCGCAGTGCTAGACGAGGGTCTGTCTTGTTAAAAAAAAAAAAGTTAAAGTACCACTGAAATTACCCTCTGCACCCCTGGGAGGCGAGGGGAGCAGTGAGCAGCGGTGGTGGCCATCATTTTTGGTGATTCAACCCCCAATTCCAACCCTTGATGCTGAGTACCAAGCAGGGAGGTAATGGGTCCCATTTTTATAGTCTTTGGTATGACTCGGCCGGGGTTTGAACTCACGACCTATGAATCTCAGGCCGGACACTCTAACCACAAGGTCACTGAGCAGGCTCAAAGTTTCCAAATAGACCAGAAAAGATTGGAATCTAGATGGGTCTAAATCAGGGGTGTCCAAACTTTTTGACTTGGGGGCTGCATCGGGCTGAAAAAAATGTGTGTGTGTGTGTGTGTGTGTGTGTGCGAAAAGTTTGACTCCTCCATTGTTTACTTCCTGTGACAGCCTTCTTAATGTTCTGTAATCAATCAGAAATATCAAGCAGCTAAAATGTGCCAAACATGTGGTAACTGTAAAGGGAGTGTTTTCTATTTTCCCATCATGCACTGTAATGGATTTAAATGGGTGTAATTTTGAATTTTTTTTATGGTGTTTGGACATTTTTTTAATAATATCCACAATGTTCAGTGAGCAGGTTGGGTTATGTGTGACCATGTGTTTTGACCGTTATGTTAGTTGCATTTTTTTTAACCATGACTAGTAGGTATAAGGTTGTTTAGATTGTGTCAAAGAATTAAATGCTATGCTATTATTTCAAATTACTTTCAAGGGTCATTGATCTGATTTACTCACATTGTCCACAAGATGGCGGCAGATATGTAGCATTCAGAGACTGCTTGGTATTTAAGATCAATTTGTAAGCACTCTGCGGTGCTGTGCTATGTTGAACTCATGACGTCTCGCTGGCCAAATGAAAGAGCCGCACTTGGCCTGCGGGCCGTAGTTTGTACACACCAGGTCTAAATAGCCGCTACATATAGCAACTAAGTTGTTAAGTTGGTCCCTGATCCCTTTCCTATATCTTCTTATTCTTTGGAAGACCGGGTGCGTAAACGGTGTGTTAAGAAGCTGAGCAAAGATGCCATCTCCTATACGAAGTTGTAACTACCAGCTGTATTCTCAGTCCCATTATAATGTGTTCATGCATAAGAAGCATTGTAGTCCCAATTTACACTTGACGTCTTGGAGGGCATATGTGGTCATTTGTATACTTTTATCCACAAAATGATGAGGTCATATGTCAGTAATATTCACCCCATCAAAACCTGCATGAATAATTGAAGTTTACTGAGCGAGTTTGAAAAAATTGTTTTCTTTATTTTGCCTCCCCAGAATTGTTAACAATTGAGGCAAAATAGAGTGCAGTACTTGGCTGCAGCCAGGAGAGGCACTGTTGTATTCAGTGCCATCTATCGCTGCACCCACTAGATTCCAGACGAAAAAAAATGTGTTCCCATATATTAGCCACACCGGACTATAAGCCGCAGATATATACTTTGTGAAATGATTTGCACAGAAATATTTTGTAAACGTTTATTTACATACCTTGAATGTTTCCAAATGTCGTCTGTAACACTGCATTAATGTCTGATCAAACAAAACAGAAGTCATCGTCATGGACCCACTAGCTACAGAAGCTAGCCCCTCCAATCAGCTAAACAGACTCCTTAAGTCCACGGTGACGTTTTGGTGGATTTACAAAAGTGAAACAATACAAAAAGAATGCCGTTGTGAGTTACTAATACTAACACACAGACACATTAGCTAATGCTAAAGACACTAGCTTCATTACATTACGATAGCACATACAAATATGCATGAAAACACTCCTACAGACATCACACATGGGACGGTTTAGTAAGAAAGACTTGTTTTAGCTGTATTGTAAAACTTAGAAACGTTGCTTGGAGTGATGAATGACTAATCCATACGAGTAGAAACGCTATGGACGCCTAGAAGTCGGAACTTCCGGTTGAAAGCTCAGTCTAAACAGAAGAGTACTGCAGCACCTGTAGTGAACAAACTCGTCCAAAAGATGGCGCCATAACACAAACAATACCACACCAATCAGTCTCCTTGCGTGTTTTGTTTTCTTTTTAAGCTATTTGCATTATGGGCTACAGCGAATAAAAATAAAATTAGCTGCACCGTTTTATAAGCCGCAACGTTCAAAACGTGGGAAAAAAGTAGCGGCTTATAGACCGGAGTTTACGGTAGTTAGCTTTCTGCCTTTTTACGTTGTAAGTAGAGATGTCCGATAATGGCTTTTTTGCCGATATCCGATATTGTCCAACTCCTAATTACCGATTCCGATATCAACCGATATACAGTCGTGGAATTAACACATTATTATGCCTAATTTTGTTGTGATGCCTCGCTGGATGCATTAAACAATCTAACAAGGTTTTCCAAAATAAATCAACTCAAGTTATGGAAAAAAAATGCCAACATGGCATTGCCATATTTATTATTGAAGTCACAAAGTGCATTATTTTTTTTAACATGCCTCAAAACAGCAGCTTGGAATTTGGGACATGCTCTCCCTGAGAGAGCATGAGGAGGTTGAGGTGGGTGGGGTTTGGGGGGTAGTGTATATTGTAGCGTCCCGGAAGAGTTAGTGCTGCAAGGGGTTCTGGGTATTTGTTCTGTTGTGTTTATGTTGTGTTACGGTGCGGATGTGCTCCCGAAATGTGTTTGTCATTCTTGTTTGGTGTGGGTTCACAGTGTGGCGCATATTTGTAACGGTGTTAAAGTTGTTTATACGGTCACCCTCAGTGTGACCTGTATGGCTGTTGACCAAGTATGTGCTGCATTCACTTATGTGTGTGAAAAGCCGAAGATATTATGTGACTGGGCCGGCACGCAAAGGCATTGCCTTTAAGGTTTATAGGCGCTCTTTACTTCTCCCTACGTCCGTGTACACAGCGGCGTTTTAAAAAGTCATACATTTTACTTTTTGAAACAGATACCGATAATTTTGAAACCAATACCGAAAATTTCTGATAGTACATTTTAAAGCATTTATCGGCCGATAATATCGGACTGCCGATATTATCGGACATCTCTAGTTGTAAGTAATTTTTTTCTCACTCCTGCATGAACGCTCATACTCAATTTTTGTGTCCTCTGTAGCGGTGAGGAACGACCGGAACAAGAAAAAGAAGGATGAAAAGAAGCAAGAGTGCACGGAGAGCTACGTGCTGAGTCCCGACACGGAGCAGATGATCGACAGGGTCCGCAAGGCGCACAAGGAAACGTTCCCCTCCCTATGCCAGCTGGGCAAATACACTACGGTCCGTCACCTGCAGCAGGCAGACATTGTTAAAGGCAGAATGTTTCCATTAAAGTGTCTTCAACGTTTTCACAGAATAACAGCTCGGAGCGACGCGTTTCATTGGACGTGGACCTCTGGGACAAGTTCAGCGAGCTGTCCACCAAATGCATCATCAAGACGGTGGAGTTCGCCAAGCAGCTTCCGGGCTTCACAACGCTCACCATCGCTGACCAGATTACTCTGCTCAAAGCCGCCTGTCTGGACATTCTGGTGAGAACAAGCGCGTGTCGTCCACAGAGAGACAGCTTGCATGGGATGAAAGCTCACAGCTGGCTCGTCAGCGCACATCTCAAATATTCATGACGCTCAATGTCAGCCTGTCCTACTTTGAAACAGCCACTTTCAATGCTGACTTTTTTTACATAACTTTATTGCCATATTGCTCTATGCAGCTGTTCTGTATAGAGATGTATTTTATAGATTGCTACCTCGACAAATGGCTAATGTATTTATAAATAGTCATTAATTAAAACAGACATAATCCCTTCACACAAAGATGACAGGAGCACTACTGTGTAAAAACTAGTCAAGGATCTTCTATGTCAGGAGTGCTCTGCGGTTTATTTAAAACCTACTGCAAAAAACTAGTCAAAGATCCTCTATATGCCAGGAACTCTGGTGTTTTTAAGTAGTTACTGCAAAAAAGTTAATAAAAGATCCTCTATATGACAAGAGTGCTCTGTGGTTTATTTAAAACCTACTGTAAAAACTAGTCAAAGATCCTCTATATAATTGGAGTGATTTTGTGTTTCTAAGTAATTATTGCAAAAAAAGGCTTGTCAAATATCCTCTAATGACAGAGGAGTGCTCTCGTGTTTTTAGGTGAGCTACTGTAAAAAAAATGCTTAAAAAGTCTATTCAAAGGACCTCTATATCACAGAAATCCATCTGATGTTTTTGAATAGTTGCTGCAAAAAAAGGCTAGTCAAAAATGGTCTAATGACAAGAGTGCTCTCGTGTTTTTAAGTAGCTACTGTAAAACAAAAAGGCTAGTCAAAGATTTTTTTTGTGACAGATAACTGATGTTTTTGAGTAGTTACTGCAAAAAAGGCTAGTCAAAGATCCTCTATGCAACAGAAAACTGATGTTTTTGAGTAGTTACCGCAAAACAGGCTAGTCAAAGATCCTCTGTACGACAGAAAATGTATGTTTTTGAGTAAAAGTTACTGCAAAACAGGCTAGTCAAAGATTCTCTATATGACAGAAAACTGACTTTTTGGAATAGTTACTGCAAAACAGGCTAGTCAAAGATCCTCTATACGACAGAAAACTCTGACTTTTTTGGAGTAGTTTCTGCAAAAAAGGCTAGTCAAAGATCCTCTATACGACAGAAAACAGATGTTTTTGAGTAGTTACTGCAAAACAGGCTAGTCAAAGATCCTCTATATGACGGAAAACTGATGTTTTTGAGTAGTTACTGCAAAACAGGTTAGTCAAAGATCCTCTATACGACAGAAAACTGACTTTTTGGAATAGTTACTGCAAAACAGGCTAGTCAAAGATCCTCTATATGACAGAAAACTCTGACTCTTTGGAATAGTTCCTGCAAAAAAGGCTAGTCAAAGATCCTCTGTCCGACGGGTGCGTAGTGCCGTTTTTAAGTCCCTACTACAAAATCTTGATCCTTTATATGATGGGAACTCTTTGGACAAGTATTTGAAAACACCAGTCAAAGATCCTCTGTACGACAGGAGCACTAAACATTATTTGTCACTCCAAAGTTTTGAAGTGAACTCGGCCAGTTTGATATTCACAGGCGGGCTTTTCACCGAAAACTTCCTGTTATGTCCAGATATTGCGGATCTGCACGCGCTACACGCCAGAACAAGACACCATGACTTTCTCAGACGGACTCACGCTAAACCGAACCCAGATGCACAACGCCGGCTTCGGACCCCTCACAGACCTGGTGTTCGCCTTCGCCAACCAGCTCATCCCCTTGGAGATGGACGACGCAGAGACAGGCCTGCTCAGCGCCATCTGTCTGCTGTGTGGAGGTGTGCATCCTGGTTTACACACTGCCACACGGGAAATACAGCCCCACCTGGTGGTGGCTTATGGCCCTTGATGGAGCAGAAGTGACCTCATTTCACCTCCAACAGATCGTCAAGACCTGGAAGAAGCAGACAAGGTGGACGTCCTGCAGGAGCCTCTTCTGGAGGCACTGAAGATCTACGTGAGGAGGAGGAGGCCCCACAAACCACATATGTTCCCCAAGATGCTGATGAAGATCACCGACCTGAGAAGCATCAGTGCTAAAGGTACACAACACACACTTGAAGTAAATACACAACACACATTTGGAATAAATACAAAACATGCATATGTATTAAATACACTACAAACATATGTATTAAATACACAACAAACTTATGTAATAAATACACAACAAACATATTAAATACACAAGAAACACATGTATTAAATACACAACAAACATATCTAATAAATACACAAGAAACACATGTAATAAATACACAAACATATGTACTAAATACAAAACAAACATATAAATACACAACAAATATGTAAAAAATACCCAACAAACATATGTAATAAATACACAATAAACACATGTAATAAATACACACACATTGGTATTAAATACACAACAAACATATGTATTGCATACACAACAAACATATGTAATAAATACACAAACATATGTAATAACTACACAAGAAACATATGTAATAAATACACAAACATGTATTAAATACACAACAAACATATTTAATAAATACACAATAAACATGTAATAAATACACAAACATATGTATTCAATGCACAGCAAACATGTAATAAATACACAAATATGTATTAAATACACAACAAACATATGTCATAAATATACAAATATATGTATTAAATACACAACAAACGCATGTAATAAATACACAACAAACATATATATATATAATAAATACACAACAAACATATGTAATAAATACACAACAAACATATGTACTAAATACACAACAAACATGTAATAAATACACAACAAACATATGTATTAAACACACAACAAACATATGTAATAAATACACAACAAACCTATGTAATAAATACACAACAAACATATGTAATACATACACAACAAACTTATGTAATGGGGTTTATGGGGTGAGAAAAAAAAGCCTGGGCCCTGGAGAGGGGGTCCAGACTGAGGCCAAGGGGAAACAAAAACTCATATCCTTAGCACACATAAACATGTGTGTAAGAGGGAAACATCAATTAACACAAAGGACATTAAAAGAGCAGAACTGGTGCAACCAGACATTTCTACATACAGCTACAAAAGTAAAACAAAAACACATTAGTCAATACAAAGGAGTATAAAGTTATTACAGTTGCATATATTACCTACTCAGTGGCCTAGTGGTTAGAGTGTCTGCCCTGAGATCGGTAGGTTGTGAGTTCAAACCCCTGCCGAGTCATACCAAAGACTATAAAAATGGGACCCATTACCTCCCTGTTTGGCACTCCGCATCAACGGTTGGAATTGGGGGTTAAATCACCAAAAATTATTCCCGAGCGTGGCCACTGCTGCTGCTCACTGCTCCCCTCACCTCCCAGGGGGTGGAGGGGATGGGTCAAATGCAGAGGACAAATTTCAACACACCCAGTGGTACTTTAACTTTAACTAATATCAATTAATCTTCAAAAGAGAAGCTCATTGGAAGGTATACAGTAACAAGCGTGTCTGCATCATTCAACTTCCTGCATCATGCCCTTAACGTAATGAATTATTGAGACCGCTAGGTGTCGGCAAAAAAAAACAACAAAAAAAAAAAACATAAATCTGTCATAAGATACAATTGTGTTCTCTGAGTAATTTCACTTGATCGAATCTTTTCTAACATTCCACACTACAAAATAATACAAGGATGTAGTGCGATTCCTGATATCAGATTAATATCAATAATATTGGCAAAGTCGTATTGGACAACCCTAGTGACAAGTGTGCATGATAATGTGAAATATTTTAGGTAAAGCCAAACGTTTACAGTATTTATAAACATGCAGCAAGGGAGAGGTGCTTCATGCGTGAGCAGTTGGCAGCTTTAAGTGAAGTCAATTATATTTATATAGCGCTTTTCTCTAGTGACTCAAAGCGCTTTAAATAGTGAAACCCAATATCTAAGTTACATTTAAACCAGTGTGGCCGGCACTGGGAGCAGGTGGGTAAAGTGTCTTGCCCAAGGACACAACGGCAGTGACTAGGATGGCGGAAGCGGGGATCGAACTTGGAACCCTCTAGTCGCTGGCACGGCCACGCTACCAACCGAGCTATGCCTTGCTCAAACTAAGACTTTGCACCCTTTTCGGATGGTGACGATTGTGTCTTCCCTCCGCAGGTGCCGAGCGCGTCATCACCCTGAAAATGGAGATCCCGGGCTCTATGCCTCCCCTCATCCAGGAGATGCTGGAGAACTCTGAGGGCCTGGAGAGCGGGGCCTCGGGGGCGCGGCCCTGCGGCACCCCTCCAGGCAGCTGCAGCCCCAGTTTGTCGCCGAGCTCCGCCCAAAGCAGTCCGGCCACACAATCGCCGTAGCAACGGCCTACCTGGTTTGTGTGTTCGTTTAAGCCACGCCGGTCGGTCTCCTCCTTCAGCGGACTAAAGAGGAGGTGCCGAAGGAGGAGGCCTTGACTCCGCCTCCTTCCTCCTCCCGGTCTGCTTTGCCTCACACGCGAGGGGAGGTGCGGCCGGGGGACGCCGCCGAGAGACCACACCGTAAACACTGCTGATGACTCCTCCTCCTCCTCCTCACCCCAACGCTGCTCCTCCGCCTTGGCGTGAAGGCAAGGCAGCAGACAGGAAGTGAGCGTGGACAACAAGGACAGTTGGACAAACACCAGACACTTTGTTGTTGTTGTTATTGTTGTTTGTTGAGGCTGACTACAAGTTTGGGACTTGTCAAAAGACCCTCCTCCTCCTCTTCCTCAAAGACTCTGGGTCTTTTCTCTTTCTCCAGCTTCAATTTAAAAACAAAAAACAAAACAAAAACAGATTTCGTACACAAAGATATATATAAATATAGAGAAAACTTAAGGAACTATTGTGTTTGACAGAATGTCACAAGGACACATTTTCTGAGATTAGGAATTGTTGTACTCCCTCACTCTTTTTAGAGAAAAAACAACACATGTACATTATTCTAATTAACAAAAAATAAGCAAAAGATGACTTTTTTTCCCCAGTCTACACACACACACACATGCGCACAGAATACAATGAGCATCAACTCCCGACTATTCCAGGACTTTTTATTATTTTATTGCTTCCAGGAAAATGGAAATAAAATGATTGTATGAACTTGGTTGTATGATATGGTCACAGGTCCTTTCAAGAAATCCATTTAATGAAGAGTCGTTATTAAGGTGTATTTTAAGTAGCCTTTGAGTTTGTGTAAATAAGCTGTATTCATTTCTTAAAAACTATGAAGAGTTTTAGGCTTCACGTGATCTTTTTTTTTTTTTTTTTTTTTTTTTAATGTGTTTTGTTCATGGGTTTGTGATTCGAGAAAACACATTTTGAGCACACTTTACTGAAGGAACTTCTTTCATGTTCGTGTCCTACTAAATACTAGGCAGACCCTCAACCCCGCCCGTCACTAGCAGTCCAGCCCCTCCAAATGTGTTCATGACTACAGTAGCAGTTTTTTTTTGTTTGTTTGTTTTTGGGCCATGTAGCAAATCTTTATTTTTTTGTCCTTAAACATGTGGCTTGCATCTTCAGAGAGTTCAAATGTGAAGAATGGTGTACTGTACACACTGTATTTAAACTGCAGTGATTCCCAGTAGTCACTGATTGGGTCAGTAAGAACTGATGATGTAAGACTTCAGCAACCCTGCACCCTGTGATCACTTTACGCCAAAACGCCTTCACTCACATCACACCGTCATTACTGTACGCACGCCAACGTCTCAGGAAGGAATCATTTTGTATGCTTGGCCTGTCCATTTCTATATGTTATGTACTGCACTCCCCGCTGTCACACACACACACACACCAACACACACTGCTACTGAGCCCCAATATTTTCCTTCAGTGATCCCGCTGCCCCGACCCCGCCCAGCGACACCAGGATGCTGCTTTCCTCACCGCGCAGGACTTGCCCCCCAAGGAGCGCACAAACATCTGGATTAGACACACCCGTCAGTTTGAGAAGTACGGAATATGTTGCAATTTTGTCAAGGTCATCAAGGGACTTTGAGGAAAAAAAGAAAAACTAAAAAAAAAAAATCTATCTAAAAAAAAATAAAAAAATAAAACCAACATTTAATAATAAACTGTGTTTGTGTGGAATTCTCTGGTCTTTTATGACCACCTAGCAAGAGCGTCATACCAATATCAGTCAGATACAATATCATTCTCTGGCCTTGATTATAGACTACAAAAAGCATTGGACACAAGCTTGATCTCAATATTAGGTCACTTAGGAATCAGAGGCTGCCCAGTACGGTGCTTGAAATGGTACAAGTCGAACAGACAACACTTGGTTCACTTAGCAGAGTGCAGAGGTGGGTAGTAACGCGCTACATTTACTCCGTTACATCTACTTGAGTTAACTTTTGGGATAAATTGTACTCCTAAGAGTAGTTTTAATGCAACATACTTTTACTGGAGTATATTTATAGAGAAGAAACGCTACTTTTACTCCGCTCCATTTATCTACGTTCAGCTCGCTACTCGCTACTGATTTTTATCGATCTGTTAATGCACGCTTTGTTTGTTTTGGTTTGTCAGACAGACCTTCAAAGTAGGATCTATTGCATGCCTGAGTTTCACCAATCAAATGCAGTCACTGGTGACGTTTCACCAATCAAACAGAGCCAGGCGGTCACATGATTAACAAGCTTAAGCTTACATGAACTCAACGTCAAGTTTGCGGAAGCACATCGCGGTAAGTAACATTAGTAGATATTTTGGCTGTCACCGTAGGCTGATGTTAGCTTCCCTGCTATGAATCACTGTCGAATGTACATCGTGTGGTGACATTTATTAACGCACTGCATCCTCATAGACAGATAGAGACACTCACACGCACAATTGCACACACACACACACGCATGCAAAGAAACAGTTTATGGTTTGCGTAAAGGCTAACTTGTTATTTTCCTTTGTAATCTCTGCCTACTGAGCCTATGGTGCTGTTAAGTTATTGTGGCTCAAATTGCCTTAATTTTTTTTTAATAATGTATTATTATTTAATATATATTAATGTTTTAGTTGCTTAAGAGATATTCCTGGCTCTGAATTTGCTCATTGCTATTTTTTTGTTTTTGTGCATTATTTGTTGCCGTCATCATTAAACGAACAGGTTACTCATCAGTTACTCAGTACTTGAGTGTTTTTTTCACAACATACTTTTTACTTTTACTCAAGTAAATATTTGGGTGACTACTCCTTACTTTTACTTGAGTAATAAATCTCTAAAGTAACAGTACTCTTACTTGAGTACCATTTCTGGCTACTCTACCCACCTCTGGCAGAGTGTCATTCTTCCCTGAGGGGCATTATGTGTGGTGTCCCCCATGGGTCAGTACCAGTGGAGGGCCAGCAAGGCCTTCTCTGCTGGCCTAACATAACCAGAAATCATGATCATAATTAAAGTTTTTTATTTTTTTATTTACTTTCCCTAAATATCTAAAAGTATTGATATTCTCTTCATGTAATATTATGCTATTGCCAGTGCTGTTGTTTTTAGGTTATAGAGTTTTTATCCAATCAGAATTCAGCTAGTTTATGTTGCCATGCTGTATGAAATCTGCCCGGGGCCTTCAGAATCAGTAATGCAGGCGTCTGTGCACTGTAAGTGAACGGACACATAGAGTTGATAGACAATTGCCATAGCCAATCAGATCACCTGTTGTTGTCAGTAAGGCCTTCTAGATGGCCTTACGCTGTGATTGGATACTCACTTGAGAGTCCCAAGTGAGTATCCAATCACAAGTTGCGAAAACAGAAAGTGGCACCGGAGCCATAGAAAACCACAGAAAACTCACTGGTACTCACCAAGAAGGAGAGCAAAATGTTGATTAGGTGGCAGATATATATTTGCAAGGCCATTTTCAAGAAGGATACTTAAGAGAAACATCTTGTGAGACGAGGTCGGCCGACACCGGAAGCTATCCCGGCGGTGTGATGGTTTTCCCGTGATTTTCACACGAATCAAAGGACTACGAGCGGTACCACTGGCTTATACGGCGTCGAATGGGTGCTACAAATTGTAAGTTCAACTATTTTATTTCTTAATTTTTTCATGTTTCATTTGTTTTATATTTTAATTTTGACAGTACCACGTAAGATATGTTTTAATTACTGAAGCGGGTTTATTGAATGTTAAATGCGCTGAAAAATTAGACCGTTTTGTACACTGTTGAGGGGGGATTCAATGCCCAGTATTGTGCAAGTGTGTTTCTGTATAGTATCTCCAGCTATGTCCATGTTGTGACATACAGTACAGTATTTTGAGAGGTGAAGTTGGACTAAGTAGGACATCACTGAAGGCCTAGGTGAGAAACGCACGGCCCGCCACTGGTCTGTACTCAGATTGATTTTAGAGTTGATGATTTATGAAATTGAACATACAGTTAGTTAAGCAATCAGTATCATAAGATTTTAGTTGATGACTCGATATACTTTCTTTTTTTGGTAAACACCGAATGTTTCGGTGGTGACCACTATTTTGTTTGCCATGTTGTATCATATTCCCTCAACATCATCGCTTACATTAACTCATAACATGCTTGATGTTGGAAATATTGCAAACACTTATGTTTTGTGGTCAACAAAATCAATTAATTTTTGGAGAAAAAACGTTAATATCAGTTGAAAATAAGCACCCATGCAGGTTCAGTATTCAGTGGCAGCACGGTGGTACAGTGGTTAGCGCTCGTGCCTCACAGTAAGAGGGTCCTGGGTACCCCGTGAGTGTGTGGGTTCTCTCCAGGTACCCTGGCTTACTCCCATCTCTAAAGACATGCACCTGGGGATAGGCCCCTCCCACCTCCAGAGACTTACACCTGGGGATAGGCCCCTCCCACCAACAGACACATTTTGTTTTATTAAAACATTAAATCTGTGTCTTTCAACCTATTTAAACCTCATTATAAAGATTGTTTAAATTACACCATTGAAACAAACAAACAAAAAAAATTTTAATCGGTATTTTCATTAATTGAAATTTAGGGGTCAGGATTAGGGACAACTACTTCTCAATAGAAAGCACCCTATAAATGATGATTTTGTATTTACTTATTGTTACTATCTCAATTTTAAACAGATCATAATGTTTAGAATCGCAGTAAAAACCCATGTCTGAAAACGTATTTTTTTTGTTAAAACCTTTTATGGTCATGAGAGAGCACTTTGAACTATCCATCCATCCATTTCTACCGCTTATTCCCTTTGGGGTCGCTGGAGCCTATCTCAGCTACAATCGGGCGGAAGGCGGGGTACACCCTGGACAAGTCGCCACCTCATTGCAGGGCCAACACAGATAGACAGACACTAATTAAGTAGAATGTCTCATATTGAAACCGAAAATTAAAAATACTGTATCTTCTGACAGAATAAGAAATTGTTGCTCATCAATAATTTAATTTCCATTAAATGTATTATTATTTTTTAAATTGACACAAAATGTGCAACTGTGTCAACACATGCCTCCCACCTGCGTTGCCTGTGCTATTATTTTGATGACAAATAAACCAATACAAATTATACGAACGTATAACTTAAAGTTATACGTTCGACGTTATCGTAATGATAGATATTACGCGTCAAATTTGCTACAAACCCTTTAAAAAAGAAGAAAACTAATGACAAAAAGGCGAATTCAGTGACGTCAGCATACATCGGTACTAGTGGGAGTGATCTCTCTGGCCCCGCCTACTCCCTGTCGCTACGACGTTTTGACCAATCAGTGTCCTTCGCGCGGGATTTCAAATAATTTCAAATCGCAAGCCTGCCACTGGAGTGGTATCGCTACGCGACATTCGTAAACAATATAGTTCCTTTCACCTATGTACGAGATACATCGAAAAGGACCAACTAAAAACGTATTTAAATTTCATTTTCAAACGAACTTCATAAAAAAACACCCTCAAGCCAAAGGTAATGCGTCAAATTAGAGTTCAATGATGCGTTTGTACATCCCGGCGGAGGGATATGACAACATCACCGTGAGAACGAAAGACTGGGCGCCGCTTCTGGATAAGGTAGTTAGCGTTAGCCACGCGTAGTCCGTTGTTAGAAAGTCTCTTTTTTAACTAATTTTACTCCACCTGACATGATATTAATATCTTACTAAACATTTATCCGAGCTGTTGCTGTGTAGGATTGCATGACGTGTCGTTGAAAGAATACAGGTAAGTCTGCAGTTGACGCATTTTAAATATCCACGTTTATAGCGGCCACGTACTTTACTGTACTTCGTTTCCAACTTACAATAATACTAACGTCATATCTCGGTATTCATTTTCTGTTAAATTAATGAAATGCCGCTACAATGAGACCACATGTTTCACGTTTTAAGTTACGCAATTAACCATAATTATGTACTGATGTGTATAATATCTCATTTATGTCCTATTGTAGCAATTTAGCTAGCTAACTTTCTGTACATTGTTGACGTCTTATTGTAGCCATGATCTAGCTCGCTAACGTTCTGTACATTATTGACTTGTTTTTTCATCGTTAAAGGTAAGGTTGCCAGAATGCCACTTCATGGGAAAATAGTCGTGATCAAACGGAGTGGAGGAGATGGCACCGAATTTCCCCTCACTGCGTCCTGCTTGTTTGGAAGGTGAGTTAAAAAATTACATTTGATTTATTTATCTGACATTTGGGTTCACTAACTAATTAAAACAGCGAGGGTGTATGTGTGGTTTCTTGTTGTAGCAAATTGTCTGAAGCGTTAATCTTGGATGTTTTTTGCATCCTCGTGTCGGCCTTTGGGTTGTGGGCGGGGCATTTAAACATGACGTCACAACGTTGCTTACTTCACTCGAATTTTAAATATTTAAAGTCAAGGCAAGTGTTGCCTTAAAGGAGGACTCATATTGTAGGGCACCAAGGCGAACATTATTTTATTTCGAGGCAGGGGCTCCAAAGCATATACATATATACACACACTATATATATATATGTATATACCAGTATATACAGTATATATACACACACACACTATATATATATATATATATATATATATATATATATATATATATATATATATATATATATATATATATATACTCACTATATATATAACAAAACAATTATGTTACAATTGTCCATTATAGGGATGTCACGGTGTGAACATTTCTTATCACAGTTTTTGCAGCCAAAATTATCACGGTTATTATTATCGCGGTAATTTTAAAAGTGCTCAAAATTTTCTAAAACTACTTATACTAAAATCCTTTACCCAATTAAAAAAAAAAACACACATTCAAAATGTGTATATGTACCTCAAGTAGTAAGCTGAATGTGCATATGAAAGCAACACAAGCATTATAAACAAAGTAATAGGGCAGAAACAAAATAATACTATAAATAAATTAAAAATAAATGTGAAAAATTAGCAAGATGGCGTCCTATGGATATAAGACGTAACTGCACTTTTTGTCCATATAGATAAAAAATAGTGTTAATATATGAGGTCAAGTCTTATACAGAGGACTGCACGATTATGGACAAAATAATAATTAAGATTATTTTTATCAATATTGAAATCATGACTATTCACTATGTTTCGTGAAGCAGTGTTTGGGTGTGAATGCGATGCCATCATGTAATTTGTAATATGCTGCGGTTAAATTCGAGCCCTGGTACTGTAATTTTTTTTAGTTAATATTTTCCTCAACTTTTATGGATTGTATGTACCGTATTTTTCGGACTATAAGTCGCAGTTGTTTTTCATAGTTTGGCCGGGGGTGCGACTTGTGTGAAATTATTAAACACATTACCGTAAAATAGCAAATAATATTATTTAGCTCATTCACGTAAGAGACTAGACGTATAAGATTTCATCGGATTTAGCGATTAGGAGTGACAGATTGTTTGGTAAACGTATAGCATGTTCTATATGTTATAGTTATTTGAATTACTCTTACCATAATATGTTACGTTAACATACCAGGCACGTTCTCAGTTGGTTATTTATGCGTCATATAACGTACACTTATTCAGCCTGTTGTTCACTATTCTTTATTTATTTTAAATTGCCTTTCAAATGTCTATTCTTGGTGTTGGGTTTTATCAAATACATTTCCCCAAAAAATGCGACTTATACTCCAGTGCGACTTATATATGTTTTTTTCCTTTAATGTGCATTTTCAGCCGGTGCGACATATACTCTGAAAAATACGGTATACAGTGGGTGGTAATGGAAAATGTTACAAAATTAATAATGCTACAATCACAACTTTCAAACTGAGGTCTAACTTTTACTATGAGAATAGACAAAAGCAAGGTGAACTATTTGTTTTATTAACATCTAAATTGTACTTTTATTTACAAAACAGATTTCCATCCAAATAGTGTGATCATTGTCTTTATGCTATTTTGTCACTGAATAGAGGGGTAATGTCTGAATTAATCCGTTATGAAAATACTAAGAGTTTAAGCAAATATTCTTTTAGCTATTTAAAACTGGGTGGCGAGCTCAAAAGCTATCTGTTGGAGACCCCTGCTGTAAAGCAAGCAATATACTGTATGTAGCTAATGTTAGCGTTACAATGAGATACTCAGGTCGCAACCTTGAGGGTTTTTTTCATGTTTGTATGTGTGTTTGTTGGTATTTGCAGTATGATTTCTGTGTATATTTATGACTAATTTTTACAAACAACCTGTCCTATTTTATTTGCAGGAAGCCCGACTGCGATATTCGTATTCAGGTTGCTCAGGTCTCTAAGGAGCACTGCCGGATTGACTTAAATGAAAATAAAGAGGTAATGCAGTACAGATGCATTGGGCGGGCATGTTTGCCATCTTTTTCCTTTTTAAAATGTGTTAATCTAGGACTCAATATTAAACAGCAATTATGAGTTTGTGTGTTAATTTCTTGACTTACACTCTTTAATGTGTTGCTTTTCTGTCTCCAAGGTTATTTTGACAAATCTGAGCTCAGTAAACCCGACCCGTGTCAACGGAGAGGCTCTACAGCAGTCTGAGCGCTTGAAGCATGGAGATGTTATAACCATTGTTGATCGTTCTTTCAGGTAAGCTATGCAAACATTGTGAATTATGTATTAAAGCAGGGGGTTTTAACTTTTTTTTACCTCAGGGCCAAACTTTTTCACCACAGGGAGCTGGGGCCCACTCAAATACTGTATTAACACTGCAATAGTAATCTTACTCTGATTTTAACCATATTCAATAATTATATCCAACCTGTTTACAGTTCATCTGGATAAACCTTGTCAAATGATCTAAAAGCATGTGTTAATTACAAATATTATTACATGGCTTAAGTCAGACTCATTACAAAAATAAATATGTTATCGATGAGAAAATGCATTTTTAGACAATATTATTTGCCTGAGTGGCTAGGAGACACAGAGAGCAACAAGCGGTAGAAAAGGGATTAGAAAAGACAGATTTAAAAATTTAAAAAAAATATATATATCCATTTTCTACCGCTTGTCCCTTTCAGGGGTGCTGGAGCCTATCTCAGCTGCATTCGTATATATTTTTTTAAACTTGGGACCTTCCGAGGGCCGGATTATGGACGCTGGCGGGCCGTAAAGCCAGCAAGACAGTGTTGTTGAGCTTTGGAAATGACAGCGCACAACCATAACTTCATCAGTGGAGTACAAGTCTACGTTTGTGCCGTGTACATGCATACGCTGCGCAAAGAGTTTTGGAACTCTTCACCGTGGCCATCGTTTGCAAAAATCAGCATTTTTAAGGACAAAGGTATGCGTTTGGACAAGAGGCCTAAACGCAGAGATACGTATGTGTTTGAGTACCCGTGTTCGTGTGAGCATGGCCTAAGTGTGCCTGCCAAGTGGTTTTTTTGTAGTTTTAGAGGCACAATACTTAAATCTTTAAAAATGATATGATCAGAAGTAACAATTAATCGCGTAATTAATTAACAAATGTCGCAAAATGTGCATGCAGATTCCTGAGCTTATAACAGTGAAACGAATGAGTGAAGTTTGGGATCTCACCATGGTTGCTACTTTTTATTTGACAGAGCGCTAGTATGTCTAATCAATAATCACTAACAAAAAAACATAATGCCATATGATTTCCGCATTATAGCGCGGGTGGAATCACAGAATCGTCATATAAAACGGAATCCGATGATAAACGCAAAATATCACAGGAATAAACATAAATAAATGGGTGGATGGATAGAACTGAAATGCTCAGGCATGTGATTTTTCCGTCTATAGTCGGAAATCCGTCTTTTTTATCTCTGTAAAAATATTTTAAAATGTGTTCCGTTTTTCTTAGTTTTTTTCCGACATACATATCTTTGCCATACCTGCCAACAACTACGGTTTTCCCGTAATGGGTACGGTTTTTGATAATCCAGGGGTAAAAACAACGGTTTTCCATTAATAATGATTAACTTAAAAATTGAAGCTACGTAGGGCAGCAACTCCACGGGCAGGGGACAAAGCATACGGGAAAAATCAATAATGATTGGTTGGTGATGGGGGCAGCACGGTGGAACAGGGGTTAGTGCATGTGCCTCACAATACGAAGGTCCTGAGTTCAATCCCGGGCTCGGGATCTTTCTGAGTGGAGTTTGCATGTTCTCCCCGTGGCTGCGTGGGTTCCCTCCGGATACTCCAGCTTCCTCCCACCTCCAAAAACATGCATCTGGGGATAGGTTGATTGGCAACACTAAATTGGCCCTAATGTGTGAATGTGAGTGTGAATGTTGTCTGTCTATTTGTGTTGGCCCTGCGATGAGGTGGCGACTTGTCCAGGGTGTACCCCGCCTTCCGCCCATGTGCAGCTGAGATAGGCTCCAGCACCCCCTGTGACCCCGGAAGGAATATTCAAGCGGGCGATTTATATATTTAAAAAAAATAGTGAAATATGTCGGAGGGATTCTCTGCCTTAGATTTTTCTTTTAGCAATGTAGACGACCTCCAGGAAACCCACAATGCATCTACTTGGCCACATATGGACAAATGTATGCATCTAAATAAAACGATGCCCAAAACATTAATTTGAGTTGTTTACCATGTTAAGCCTAAATCAAAACTGCTCTCTGCATGTAAGAAGTGGAATACACATTTAACAACACACATGATTGTGGCAGACATGTGATGACTTTTGCTAAAGAAATTTAGCATTTAGGCAGGCTATAGCCTGTCTAAATGCTAAATTTCATTGGTGTTGTAGAACAAGACAGTAACTCACATTTTGTTCATTATTTGTACTGTTTATATTTTGACATTGAATAGTTTAATCATTTTGAAACAAACAACATGACTGCAATATATTTGTTATTTCATGCTGTAAATCACAAATGGCTATTCAGATAAAGGAAGTTAGCTAACAGAATAAACATTGTTTGTCCTCTTTATGATTTTTGCATTTGGAGCAGTTAGAAATGGAGAGGGAGTCGAAGAGACAGAAATTGGCTATAAAATCCAAGGCAGAATCCACTAAAGCAGAAACAAAAAAGAAAATACAAGCTGCTCAGAGATTTGCCAGAAAGGCTCATCTCAGAGTCATCAAAGCAAAAATACCAAAGTAATGTAATGTGTCGCTCCAACAGGGCACTGCCCTGGACCTGGCTGGGGACTTGCGGCCCCCAGACCCCCGGCTTATTTTCAGTCTTTTTCATTAAGTTCAAATCAAATGCCTGAATGCTGTCATTTTGAGAAGGAATATTTGTTTGGGAAAATAATGTGACCGGGACCGCTCGTTCATACCCAAAACACAACCTCCTCATATGCCGAGACGGCCACTTCAAACTACGAAGCTAAAGCAAGAACGATCTATACACCCACACCACATCTCAACTGCTTTTGTTGTTGTGAACGATGACACAGATGTAAGATCCTTGTACAAACACGACAGCTGTCACAATTTTAGAGGCTTTTAAAAAAACCAAAACTTTTTTTTTATTTTTTATAAACAGCCTTAAGTCGTCAGCTTGAAGCTCAGAACAATAGCACACTTTCCCCTCTTAACATCCGGTTTGACTGCGCTAACAAAAACAGGATTCCAATAAGTACCTTACACAAACATAATGTACTTAAACCACTAATTGATATATTTTCAAAATTATTATGTGTTGACTTAAAATACGGGTCAAAATTGTCCAAAGATGTATTGCAACATTAAATGAAAACGTTTGTATTTAAGCAACAAACATTTGTGGGTTTAGACTAAGCTATTTCCGGTTGTTTTAAATAGTATTTTAAGTTGAGTTTTTATGGTACAATAAATACTTATTAATGAATATTCATTTTATTAATCGTGATTTCAATATCAATTAAAAATAATCATTTTGCCACAATCATCCAGCCCCACACTATACAGGTAAAAGCCAGTAAATTAGAATATTTTGAAAAACTTGATTTATTTCAGTAATTGCATTCAAAAGGTGTAACTTGTACATTATATTTATTCATTGCACACAGACTGATGCATTCAAATGTTTATTTCATTTAATTTTGATGATTTGAAGTGGCAACAAATGAAAATCCAAAATTCCGTGTGTCACAAAATTAGAATATTACTTAAGGCTAATACAAAAAAGGGATTTTTAGAAATGTTGGCCAACTGAAAAGTATGAAAATGAAAAATATGAGCATGTATAATACTCAATACTTGGTTGGAGCTCCTTTTGCCTCAATTACTGCGTTAATGCGGTGTGGCATGGAGTCCATGAGTTTCTGGCACTGCTCAGGTGTTATGAGAGCCCAGGTTGCTCTGATAGTGGCCTTCAACTCTTCTGCGTTTTTGGGTCTGGCATTCTGCATCTTCCTTTTCACAATACCCCACAGATTTTCTATGGGGCTAAGGTCAGGGGAGTTGGCGGGCCAATTTAGAACAGAAATACCATGGTCCGTAAACCAGGCACGGGTAGATTTTGCGCTGTGTGCAGGCGCCAAGTCCTGTTGGAACTTGAAATCTCCATCTCCATAGAGCAGGTCAGCAGCAGGAAGCATGAAGTGCTCTAAAACTTGCTGGTAGACGGCTGCGTTGACCCTGGAAAAAAGAGCTGGACTGCTGCTGAGTGGTCCAAAGTCATGTTTTCTGACGAAAGCAAATTTTGCATTTCCTTTGGAAATCGAGGTCCCAGAGTCTGGAGGAAGACAGGAGAGGCACAGGATCCACGTTGCCTGAAGTCTAGTGTAAAGTTTCCACCATCAGTGATGGTTTGGGGTGCCATGTCATCTGCTGGTGTCGGTCCACTCTGTTTCCTGAGATCCAGGGTCAACGCAGCCGTCTACCAGCAAGTTTTAGAGCACTTCATGCTTCCTGCTGCTGACCTGCTCTATGGAGATGGAGATTTCAAGTTCCAACAGGACTTGGCGCCTGTACACAGCGCAAAATCTACCCGTGCCTGGTTTACGGACCATGGTATTTCTGTTCTAAATTGGCCCGCCAACTCCCCTGACCTTAGCCCCATAGAAAATCTGTGGGGTATTGTGAAAAGGAAGATGCAGAATGCCAGACCCAAAAACGCAGAAGAGTTGAAGGCCACTATCAGAGCAACCTGGGCTCTCATAACACCTGAGCAGTGCCAGAAACTCATGGACTCCATGCCACGCCGCATTAACGCAGTAATTGAGGCAAAAGGAGCTCCAACCAAGTATTGAGTATTGTACATGCTCATATTTTTCATTTTCATACTTTTCAGTTGGCCAACATTTCTAAAAATCCCTTTTTTGTATTAGCCTTAAGTAATATTCTAATTTTGTGACACACGGAATTTTGGATTTTCATTTGTTACCACTTCAAATCATCAAAATTAAATGAAATAAACATTTGAATGCATCAGTCTGTGTGCAATGAATAAATATAATGTACAAGTTACACCTTTTGAATGCAATTACTGAAATAAATCAAGTTTTTCAAAATATTCTAATTTACTGGCTTTTACCTGTACATTTCAGATGCAAACCTAATTTTACAAAGAATTAAAGGGACTTAAATGTCATACCAGCACACATGAGATGGCATGAAATTTCGTAGTAGTATAGTATGTATTATTTATTAGTTTTTGGTGGTGGTCCCATTGCGATGGAACAATTTATTTTGGTCATTGACATTCGGTAAAAGGTTTTGGAGAAGACATGAAAATCATTGATGGAAAAAGTATGATAATCCTGCAATAATTTTCACTTTTATGTCTCACTGAGTGAAAATACATATATGGTTTATTTAAATTTTAGGTTTGAGTACCCGCCAGCACCTACTCCAAAGAAATTTGCTAAAGAAGGCAAAAGTGAATCTCCTAAACCACATCTGAAAGATGGAACAAATCACAGCATCCAGCGATCCCTGGAGGACACCAAGGAGGCTGGTGATATGGAACCTAGCAAGGCTGTGTCCCCTTTTAGTGATCTCTATCAAATGATCAGAAAATCTCTGGATGTCAAGACCCCTCGAAAGTATTCTGACAACAACTTCCAGAGGCCAATGAGAAAAATCCAGGAAGATGCTGCCACAATAGAACCGCCAAAAACCGACCTGGCTTGCGGTGAAGGTGTCGCAGAGGCCATCACCCCAAAATCCAACCAGAAGATCAAGAATCCTTCCCAGATTCTTGTATCTGATGCAGCACACACTCCTCTTAAAGATGCAGAAAATGTCATATCCGAAGCAACCTCACCACAGACCAGGCAGCGTATGGCTCCTCAGAGGTTTTCTGCAGGTGACGCTATGGAGAAAGTGTGTTCTCCAACACCTAAGTCGCCAATGAGACGGAGGAGTAAGGAGGTTACACCAGCCAAGGAACAGGGGAAAGTAATGCATAGTCCTAAAGCTGACTCGGCAGGAGTCGCCGGAAAAGGTAAATACTGTACAGTTGAAGTATTCATTTTTCTCAAACTATTACTTTATTTCTTGTTTTTGTGTCCCTATTGAAAGCAGTGCTCAAAAAACGCAAGAGTGCAGAGCTTTTAATGAAGAAACGGGTTTCCTTCGGAGGCTACTTAGTTCCTGAGTTGTTTGACAAGAAATTGCCACCAGATTCTCCGCTACGAAAAGGAGACACTCCAAGGAGGAGCCTGAGTCTGGAGAAACCCAAACAGTCGCTGCTTCGACGTGCTTCAGTCATTGGCCTGCTAAATGTAAGACTCTCGTTCTAGGGTGTCAAACTCTTTCATTGAGAGCCATTTCATAATTATGGCCGCTTATAACAGTAAATAGTATATGAAGTTAAATGTATCAGGAATCGCCTCACGATATTAGACAATTGCCTATGCATTTGATCATTATGTTTTTTTCTTATGTACACTGAGAAAAAATCTGCAGATTTTGCTGTAAGAATTGGCAGCTTAGTTACCAGGAGTTTACGGTAAAATGTACGGGATATTTTTATTTTACAGAATATTACTGTAAATGAGGACAAAATAATACCAATTTTTTTTTACTGGCTGAGCTGACTGATTTTTACCATAACATCTATGACTGTTTTTATGGCAAATTACTGTAAATAGAATAAACTGGCGACTGAGTTGCCTTTTTTTGTTTGTTTTTCTTCAAATCCATTGTAATTTTTACATTGTATACAATTTGATGGATAACTTCACACAACAACAGGGAAACAGAACAGGACTTGCTTGCAAATCATAATTCAAGCTTATATTTAACTATTTGTATTTTAACAAAAATGTTTGGCGTGTATGATAAGATATTTGTTGCATTATTAGATACCACATATATATATATATATATATGTATATATATATATATATATATATATATATATATATTAGGGCTGCAACTAACAACTCATTTGATAATCGATTAATCTGTCGATTATTACTTCGATTAATAATCGGATAAAAGAGACAAATCACATTTCTGTCCTTTCCAGTATTTTATTGGAAAAAAAACAGCATACTGGCACCATACTTATTTTGATTATTGTTTCTCAGCTGTTTGTAAATGTTGCAGTTTATAAATAAAGGTTTATAAAAAAATTCATTAAAAAAGTAGCCTATGCGCATAGCATAGATCCAACGAATCGATGACTAAATTAATTGCCGGCTATTTTTTTAATCGATTAGTTGTTGCAGCCCTAATATGTATATAACTAATATACATTTAGTTAAAAAAAAAAATGTAAAGGACATTATTGCATTATTGGAACATACGGTTTACAAGCTTTCGCAGGCCATATAAAATGATGTGGCAAGCTAAATCTGGTCCCTGGGGGCTTGTGTTTGACACTTGTAGTCTAGTTGATGTTAGCAGTTCTTGAGCAGCAAAGTAAAATTTAACCTAATTTTGTTTCACCTAGGAGGCAGATGTGATGGAATCGCCTAATCGCCCGCCTGCTAAAAAATCCCTGAAAAGGAAGTCCCTGTCTCCGGGAAAGACAAAATCCGTCTCTCTAAATAGGAAATCACCAGGAAAAAAGTCACCAAAATCAGCCTCTCCAAAGAGGGAATCACCAGGAAAGAAGTCACCCAAATCAGCCTCTCCAAAGAGGGCATCACCAGGAAAGAAGTCACCCAAATCAGCCTCTCCAAAGAGGGCATCACCAGGAAAGAAGTCACCTAAATCAGCCTCTCCAAAGAGGGAATCACCAGGAAAGAAGTCACCAAAATCAGCCTCTCCAAAGAGGGAATCATTTGGAAAAAAGTCACCAAAAGCAGCCTCTCTAAAGAGAGAATCACCAGGAAAGAAGTCCCCAAAATCAAAGACACCTTCTCCCAAGTTGCCAAGATCTACAAGAGTATCTCCCAAGGGGGCGTCACCTAGAAAGAAGTCGCCAAAATCCAGCACTCTCTCTGCCATAGCCTCACCTTCTGGGAAGAAATCTCCTACATCGAAACCTAGCACACCTAAGAGAGCCTTTTCCTTCAGTAAGAAACTGGCAACTCCTATGGCCAACACGAGGACATCCCTCAAGTCTACTCCTTCTCAGGAAACACCAAAAGCTAAAACCTCTTCAGCCTCTCAAAGGGAAACTTCTTCCGTGCAAGGGCGCTTCTCTGTGTCACGCATCAAAACCCCTTCGCCAATCGCAGAGGACGCCGTCACAACGCAGTGTGCTATGGACACACCCAAAATCCCACTGAGAAGGAAGAGCATGAAGAGCACATCGCGCAAGACCCCCTGCTTGGCAAGGAGTGCTGTCAAAGTCATGCTCAGAAGAAGTAGCGTTTCACGGGCATCTTTGAAAGGTATCTATCAAGCCTTACATAATTAGAGAGCACCAAATTAACTGTTAAGAAAATTAAGTACAACAGGGCTTTAAGAACAAAATAAGTGCCTTTCATACTGTATAACCAGATGTAATTCCATGATGATATTTTAGCGTTCTTTATCAAGATCCTTACTAGCTGCTGCATTAGCAGCCGCTATTCTTCCTGAGGTCTAAAATTTCACAATGCTTTGATACATGTACAACATTAAGGGAAAAGGTAGTACACACCAAGCGTTGCATTGTTCACACACTCATAGAGAGAGACAGGTTAGTTTTACCCTTCTGATGGTGTGTTGTTGCAATAGTAATCTTGTACATATAGTAATTTGTACATATTGTTTACCAAACAAAATCTACAAAATATGTTGCTCAAAATCCTATTAGAAACCTTACATAGGCCAAAAACAAAAGTATTATTATTGTGTGTGTATAAAGTAGGGTTTACGGTGTTTCCTTTAAGCAAACACTGGAATGGAGTGCTTATATCGGAGGCTAATTTGATTTGAGCAGATAAATTCCTATACACATTTTTTTGGTTCGATATTGAGCCGATATCAATATTGGATCGGGACACCGATATGAATATTTGAATATTTCATGAATATGAAGTATTTTACATTAAGTGTAACGTTATTTAAACGGTGTACTTTTAATGCTCCTCTTTTTTGTTTCAGTGATGAGTACCTGGGCGGACACTGTCAAGTTTGGCAAGGCTAAAGTCAAAGCGGTTGTACCAGCAAAAAAAGTATTGAAAAGTACTTCAAATGCCACAACGGTTAAGAAGAACATGTCCAAACAGAAGGTAAGTTTTTCTTAACACGGTTTAACTTTCATGCATCTGTGTACATTGTACATTAACTGTCTTCTCCATCTTTCAGACCCCCGTTAGAAAGCCGCTGGGCCACACGAGCACTGGACACGCAAACTCACCTGTCACCATCATTGTGGGCCGAGCTTTAAAGCAGACAGCCGTGCACGCTGCTGCTGTGCCAAAAGTGGTCTTTAGTACAGCAATCTCAAAGAAAAACCTGAAAATGGACGAGGATTTGTCTGGTACGTGCCTTTCTTGTTCGTTTTGACATCGCTGAATGAACCGTCGTTCTTTAAACATTCATATTATTGTCTTTTAGGAATTTCTGAAATGTTCAAAACGCCTGTGAATGAGAGGAAGCAGAGCTCTCTGCAAAACAAGAGCAGTGCTGTTAAGGCACCAGTGGGAGTCATGGAGTCTGCTTTGCCCGAACCTTCCTTGTTGAACACCCCTGAAGAGCCAGGTAAACTGTTTCTAACTGGCATGTGTGTTCAACTTAAAGCACAAATGGTGATTTTTAAATGATCGTATGTGACTCCTTTTTAGGTGAAATGATGGTTTCTCCACTCACTGCTGCATCTGTTGTGAAAGCAGGCAGATTCAACAAAGAGGCAGTGAAACGCCTTCTTGATGATGAGTCTAGCTTCAACTGTGACGTCTCTACTTTGGATTCTGTAGCAACTCCTGAACAGAAGCCCCAACTACCTGAGTGTCTCACTGGAGGGAAGAGGACCACAAATACCCTTACACAGGAACCTGTGCAGGCCCTCAGAGAAAAACTTGTACAAACGCCCAAACAGAAACCTGAGCAACAAGAGTTAGTCCCTGGAGTGAAGAAGATCACCCCTAAACCTAAAAATGAACCTGTGGAGGACTTAAGAGGAAAGCTTTTGAAGACACCGAAACAGAAGCCTGAGCAGCAAGAGTGCCTCACCGGAGTGAAAAGGATCATGAAGACCCCCAGACAGAAGACCACACCCATTGAGCATCTGAGAGGAAAACTTCTGAAAACTCCCAAGCAGAAGCCTCAAGTAGCTGACATTTCTTTCGGTGGTCTCGCTGATTTGCTGAAGACACCACAAGGTCAAGAATCACAATCTCAAGAAGCCGACACGGAAACTCCAAATGTGGAGATCACCCCGATGAGCTGCATGTCCGATGTCAAGAGAATGGTAAAAACACCGAAACAGAAAAGTGCTCCAGTTGAAGACATGTTTGGTATCGAGAGGCTCATGAAAACTCCTAAAGAGCGAAGTGAACCGGTAGAAGAGCACTTTGGTATCAAGAGACTTGTGAAGTCACCCAGATTGAGGGGCAATGCACCTGTGGAAGACTTTGAGGGACTTCAGGATCTCATGGAGGAGCCAATACCTGAGCCCCTGAAGCAGACAGAAACATCCGAGGTAGTAACAATGATAACCGTTATTTGCTGGAAATTTCTGCAGTATATTTGTATATTACGTAGTTGAAATAGCGTTGGAGTTAAGTATGTTTATTACACATTTAGTATTGTCCATGTCATTTGCATGCTTCGTTAGTATACTTTTGTGTGCTAATCTCTAAATTGTGTTTATTTTTTACAGTGTGGAGATCAAGCAACCTTAAACAGCAGTGATTTGGTCATAGCGGCTAAAGGTATGTTGCTTTTGGGGAAAAAAGTAAACATTGTAAGAGTTAGAGTGCTAACCATTTAATTGTGCCTCCGTTAGAACTTGATTTTACTCTCGGACAAGCACAGAATGAAGATGGGTCATCAAAACTAGACATCTCAAAAGGTATTTTTAGGTGATTACAACACTTGATAATGCAGTGGAACCTCCCAAGTCAAAACATATTTCTCACAGGAAATAATTTATTCCAATGCTCACACATTCATCATAAAATATTCGTATAGACAATGAGGATGGAAAATTATGGCTAAAATCAAAATCAGGATTAATTGATTTTTTTAATGCACAAATGTTTCATACTACAACTCTATTATACCTTTTGGTTGACCTCATCCTTATTGTAGCCAACAGACAACATTGTAATGTAGGGGCTGCACAATTAACACATCGAATCGACATTGAGGTTTCAGTTACTGAAATGAACACTCAGCAAGAGGCTGAGTTTTTTTATTTCCAATATTTATTTTCTCTCTTCTCTGTCATGTGAGTTATAGACTTGTTTGCCTAACAGAATTGGCAAGCTGCACATCCTCGGCCTGCTGGCCAATCAAAAGTGGTGTTTGGTGTCCACATATTTTAGAAAGGAGATTATTCAATATTTTGCTAATGTGTGGCAATTTGAGACAACCGTTGATTGACAGTCTAAAGGTAAAATCACCGTCTTTCACTCATTTTAGCAGTTTTAGCATTTAAATGTTTAAAATATAAAAATCGCTATTTTTGCCAGAACAATCTCATTTTGGTTTGGTCAAAATCATGCAGCTCATAGTAACAACTCCTGTTAGTATTGCTTGTATAAGTATTGCTTTTAGGCAGGATGAGAACTCCTGGAATTTTGTACTTGCTTCTTTTAAGAAATTTATTGTAAATTAAATGTAACTGTTTTTCGGCATTTTGAAACTAGTTCAACTTGCTTAAAAGCCATTGTCCTCATAGGATTTGCCGACATGTTGAGTGACATCATACATGCTTTTTTTCTTTCTTTTTTTTTAATACAATTTTTGTTCCAATTTGAGGCATATTTCTTTTAGTGCTATATTTTTAGGGGTTTGAATGAAGTCTGGTGTGTTAGACAATTAATGTACCGTATTTTTCGGACTGTAGGGCGCACCTTATTGATAAGGCGCACTGCCGATGAGCTGGTATTTTCAGGTCTATTGTCGTACAAAAGGCGGACCGGATTGTGAGGCGCATTAAAAGTGTCATATTGTGGTTTTTTTTCCTACAATTAAAACACTTCGTTGTGGTTTACATAACTTGTAACGGTAGTTTTTTGGTCAAAATGTTGCCTAGATAATGTCTTACAGACCATCTTTAAGCTGCTTTCTGACCATCTCTTCAGGATGCGCCGTTTTGTGGGCGGTCCTATTTATGTGGCTCCACTACGACAGCGTCTTCTCCCCGTCATCTTTGTTGTACAGGTAGTTTTTACCGCTTCCATAGCAAGTCTGACAGATATAACTTAGAACTGTACGCTACTTTGAATTAGAAATGGCAACAGAGGAGGATGAATGCCCCACAACCAGAGGATAGAATAAAGGAGCTTATTGACTACGGTGAGGACGACATTGGCGGATGCGCACAAATTTTCGGGACTTATAAAGACCCTAAATAGACATCAGCAGGTACCAATAGGTAAGAAAAGTTGATATTGTGCAACAAAACGTCAGCTAATACCTCCTTATAGGTGCCCTTGTGGGGTCCTTATAAACCCACCAAAAATAATACCTGCATGAAGTATGTTGAAGAACAGTACGTCTGACCACGGAGCTCACCAAAGTCATACTAAAACATTTTGACATATTTTTGAGAGCCTTGTGTAATGTTCTATATTCTAAATGAAACATCAAAGTTTTAGTGTTGTCTGCTTACGGGTACTTGCTAGTGTCATTTATTGAACAGATGTCAACCTGCAATCCACATGTATCTTATGTGTGACTGTCATCTACTAGTCACACTACACCATGTACCAAATAAAATGGCTTCAAAGTTGGTAAGCACAACCAGAATACGTACTGTGCATCAGGCGTACCGTCAATTTTTGAGAAAATGCAAGGATTTCCGTGCTCCTTATAGTCCGAAAAATATGTTGTTCAGTGAACTAAAAGCTCTACAACTGAATGCCACAAAATTACCTTAAAGACAGATCAAACGGTTATAAATGTTCGAAATTGGAAGAATAAACTGCAGCTTTTCCCCCTTTTCTTTAGGAGAAACTGCGACAGTTTTGGTGGAGGTGCCCATTGATTATTGTGAGCCATCTGATGCTAAGGAAGTTTTTTCTGAAGCTGTGATAGAAGACGAGACACCAGCAATGACAGAAATACCTGCTACTGATGCCGCCCCTTCCAAGAAACCCATCCGAGGCAGAAAGGCGAAAATGGTGAAATCCAAAGCAGCTAATAATAAACAGGAGATGGCAGAACCTTCTCAAGATATTGTTCCTGTTAGAGGAAGACGCGGTAGAAATGCTGATCCTGTTGGACCTACCAGGGATGTTGTTGAGCCTGCCCAGGAAGAAGCAAAAGCTGCTCAAACGACGAAGAAAGGAAGAGGTGCCAAAAAAGTCTCTGAGCAGGTCGAAACGTTTCCTGAGAGCAAGCAGAGTCTTCCCCCTGCAGATAATGGCCGTGATGCACCCTTGGAAAAGGATGCCGTGAAGCCCAAGCAAGGACGAAAACCCAAGCATGAATCTGTGCAGTCCAAAACTACACTGCCAGAGACAGATTTGACGTCTGCCGGTAGTGACCATGCGTCCCCAGAAGGTATCAGACATACGTATTGGAAGACACTCCTTTTGTTTATTGTCACATGTTTTTTTATGTAACTGAGACATTTGCTTTCCTTGCTCCCAATTTTAGGTGATGGTGATGACAAGCTAGAGCAGACACCAAGCGAACAGAAATATGTTTTGACTGTACAGAAGAAGTCTGTACGTGGGAGAAGAGGCAAATTAGTGGTGGACTCTAGAGCAGAGGAGGAAGTATGTAAAGAAGCTGTTGACTTGGCTGTAGTCAAAGCAAGAAGAGGAAAGAAGACTGTGGCGATTGCAACACCTGCTAGGCGACAAACTACTAGAAGTAAAAAACCCAAGGAAGACTCGGTTGGTGCGCAATCAAAAATTGTTCAAGATGTGGAGGTGAATTTGGAGCCTGTGATGTCAGCAGATGCAGTGAATGAGGAAACGACATCTACCACTATGCAAGAGGATGAGCCTGCAGTGGAACTGGTCGTAAAGCCGAGTCGGGGCAGGAAGACAAAGCGTGCCCAACTTGAACCACCTCAGCCAGTGCCGGAAGGAACACCAAACAGTGTCTCCAAACAAGCTAAGCTACCAGCGTCTCCTAGCCCTAAACGGAGACGAGGGAGAAAGGTGATCTCTGTAAGTGCTGAGCTAAAGGAAGTTTCAAAAGACCCCTCTGAGGAGACAAAGCAGCAGTCCAAGTCTGTCTCCAAAACTAGAGGAAGGAATACCAGGCAGGTAGCAGAGCCCCAGGAGGCAGTTAAAAAACTGAGGAATAGCAAAAAGGATGTAGAAGAACATGTCCCAGTGGAAACTGAAGCACCACTTGTTACAGAACCGCAAAAGGTATGTGATACAACACCCGGGGTTGCAAAAACTAGACGAGGAGGTGTGAAAAAATCAAAGCAAGAAGCAGCAAAACTCAACTCTGAATCCACAGAGGACCAAGAGGGTCCAATTGAGACACCAACCGAAAAACCCAAACGGGACAGGGGATCAGAACCAGTTGAAGATGTTGATGGAACCACAGAAGTGTCAGAGGAAAAACCTGAGCAGAAGCCGCAAAGGGGAAGAGGAGTGAAAACCAATTCAAAACGTGACCTTCTACAAGTTGTTCCAGCTAAAAGAGCGCGACGAGGAGCCAAAGAAGTGGAAGTTCCAGAGTCAACTGCAGCGTTAGTTAAACCCGTCAAAAGGGGAAGACAGGCAGCAGCCAAAGTCTCATCAGAGTCAAATACCACTCACGATTCAAACGCCAAAATATCCACCAGATCAGTGAGGTGGAAACCGGAGGTGGAGGTTTACGAGATTCCAAAAGCAACGCCCGTGAAAGTGGTTCGAGGCAGAAAGTCAAAGCTTGCTGATCAAGCTGACACTCCAAGTCAGAGTGAGTCAAAAAATGCCCATCAAACTGAAGAGGATCTCTCAGGTAAAGCTGCGGAAGCTCAACCTGCCAAAAGAACGAGGCAAGGAGCGAAGGCTGCAGGCAAAGCAGAGTCCCCCAACAAAGTTGAAGAGCCAAGAACCAGAAGAGGAAGATCAGCAAATAAATGAACAGCTTTGTGTGTGTACATAAATAATCAATGATGATTAGATGTTCGTTGCCAGTCTCTTTTAGATTATGCTTTTTTAAAAATGAATACAAAATCAAGCACTGCGTGTTCAATTTTTTTACTGCAGGAAACCTTATACATTTATTTTTGTTACATGTGTTTTATTCATGGTACATTTTTTTACTTTAGGCTGGGAAAAAAATAAAACTGTTCAATTTGAAGTAGCAGTGTTTTTTTTTTATATTATACTCTTGGTTTTATTACAATTATGAGATGAGAACATTTGCTTTTATAGATTATACAATTCTAAACTGGGTATATATTGTTCTGTTGGTTACTACCATGCATATTTCACATATTGAAAAACCTTTTTATTACAGCGGTGAGTTCTGTATATGTTGATCCCTTTTCTAGAAGCTTCTATAAAGCACTGGCTTTTGTATTCTGGAATTTCTCGTGATTATTCTCACATTTAAACAAACGTTTTAAAAGGTTTGGCAAGCGTTCTGTTTTTAGTTAAACTAAAGTAATTTCTAAAAGTGAATTTAAATGGAAACATTTGTCCAAGCGGAACCTTTGCGCTCAACGTGTGAGAACCCGGCGGCCTTTTTTGAAGCGGACCCGGAACCAACGTACTCGTGACGCTGGAGGGAGATTTGAGAAGCGCATGGAGGACGGCGTTTCTCTCGTTCATCTAATGTTGAATTAAATAATATCTAACCACAATGGAGTTAGAGAACGACATAAAAACGACACCGAGAGGTTTTCAGTGTGTCTTGTGTAAAGTCAACTTGCCAAACCGTAAGTAACAACACTGCTTTATAACCGCCACCGCTTTCAACTTCTACACTACACAGCATATTGCGTTATGTAAATTATTAAAATTATATAAAAGCGGTGTTAAAATGTTACTATTTTGTAAATAAGGTAAAATTATGATATAGGTCATTAACAAAATGTATTCGTGAAGATCAACGTCAGAAGATTTTGAGGTCATGGTTTATATTTAGTAGGACTGTTATGAAATTATATTGTTAGTCAAAGAAAAAAAACCTAATGATTGTATTAAAAATGCAATATTTGTTTCATTATTGTAAACATAACTAAAATATGTGCTAATAGATATAGCCGCATCCCCGAAAAGCCCGCGAAAATGTCCACCGGGCTCAGCAGGTTATTACTTCAATTATTACAAACATAAAGTGAACTGGCAAGAAAAAACTATATTGTAAAAAAAAATAAAAAAAATTATATATATATATATATTCCTTGATTTCAAATGCGTTATCTGTTCAGTCAGACAATGTATTAATTCAATTTAAAATTAATGTTCATAGATTTGAAAAAATATATATATTTTTTGGTATTTCATTATTGTGAATATAATAAATAATGATAAATGGGTTATACTTGTATAGCGGTATAGCGCTTTTCTACCTTCAAGGCTAACTAGCACCCATCAGGAGCAAGGGTGAAGTGTCTTGCCCAAGGACACAACGGACGTGACTAGGATGGTAGAAGGTGGGGATTGAACCCCAGTAACCAGCAACCCTCCGATTGCTGGCACGACCACTCTACCAACTTCGCCACGCCGTCACATTTGACTAAATTATACTTGTAATAAGCAAATTGGTCTAACATTAGGTGCCTACTTAGAAAAACATATAGCCTCTCTACAATATTTAGTTAGCATTCGCATTGACTTTTTGTACTGAGTCAAATATACAATACAATAATACATTTTCACCTTTAGAATTACACCTAAATTAAAATGGGATTCAATTCCGTAATTGTTTACTGTATTACTTTTCTTTCAAAAAAGTGTTCATACACACTATAAACACGCATTAACACTTTCAGTTCCAGCTAGGTAAAGAAAGACAGCCTTTTCTGTCCCCAGTTGCTATGGTGAATCGTAGACTCATTGATCATGGCTGTTTTTTGTGGTCTTAACTCCAAGTCAACATATTCAGGATTGATTGAATTTACTCAGACCAGCTGTTCTGGAACCCGACACTTAAAAGTTTCCCATCTGAGGATAAGTTAACTCAGACTTCAGGTTTGGACTCAGTTTGTTTAACATCCGACCTGGAATACCCTCCAGTTCTACACTGCTACAACCACAATAAAAACATTGGTTAAACTCAATTCTCTTACACAATATCAACCAAAATTAAGCAATGTTATTAGCGGTTGTGGATATCATTAGTTTGTTGTTTGCCACAGAGTTTATTTATTTTGTATTTATGAATGTATTTTTATTCTTGCTGTAGAACCAAGTGTGGATCAGCATGTCAAAGGGCGGAAACACCAGACGTTGAGCAATGTGCGAACCACCAGGAAAACCCAGGGGGAGCAAAGTGTGTTTGTCAGCGGCATCAAACCGGAAATCTCTCAGACAGACCTGGCTGAGTACTTCCAGCAATTTGGAGCAGTCTCGGACGTCATCCTGGACAAAGACAGGGTCAGGTGACCTTATATCCTCACTTGTTTTGGCCTTGTGTTTCCTGATGTTGCTTTCATTTTCTACAGGGGGTGTTTGCCATTGTTCAGTTCAGTGAGACGGAGAGTATTCAGGCAACCTTGTCATGTGTCGAGCACAAAATGAAAGGCCTGAAACTGCGTGTTAAGCCCAGAGAGAAGAAGGACTTCATGTACATCCCCAAGAAGAAGACCGACTTGGAGAACCTCCAACAAGTTCTAGACCGCCTAAAACCCAAACTCTGTCAGCTTCCTTCTGTAAGTAATTATATAACTGTTATTAGGGTGTAGAGGCAAATAGCTGAAATGTTGATCCAAATAATTAAGAACACTAAGCTTTGTTTTAATATTTTTTTCCCTGCCTTTTAACCAAATTAAAAACAAAATCTTTTAGTAGCTCTCGATGAAAAAAGTTTACACACACCCGTGGAAGAAAAAACAAAACAAAACAAGAACACCAGAGCACAACATAAGTTATATATAGTATTGTATAGAAGTTGTATTTTATGTATTATACTTAAACTATTGCTGCTGCCCACTGCCCCCCTCACCTCCCAGTGGGTGATCAAGGGTGATGGGTCAAATGCAGAGAATAATTTCGCCACACCTTGTGTGTGTGTGTGTGTGTGTGTGTGTGTGTGTGTGTGTGTGTGTGTGTGTGTGTGTGTGTGTGTGTGTGTGTGTGTGTGTGTGTGTGTGTGTGTGTGTGTGTGTGTGACAATCATTGGTACTTTAACTTTTTTAATTTTTTTATTTCTGTCATTATATTGTCACTTGTGTTTACAGTTCTCATCTGCTGTGTTTATCGCCCAGAGCGGAGTGATTCGATGAATTATTATAAACTATTTGAAATGTGAAAGGTTATTAAGGCTGTTAATTTATTTTACTTGGTTATCATATGTAACTCATTTGTGCAATGTGTATGTGAATTAATGAGTTTTCAATCGTGTACAACACGTGTATGCGCAATACTAATGCCATTTGTAAACGATTCGGCTTTTTTCATGGTCTGTTTTACTGTTAAAGCCACATGTGATTGGTCAAAATGAGTGGTGAAACAAAAATTTTAATATATTGTGCAAAAGTCCATTCATGTCAGCAATTCAACTTTAAAAATGCAAAACTAATATGTGATAAAAACTCATTACAAGCAAAGTGAGATATATCAGTATACTTTTTATCATCATGGCTTAGTTTAAAAAAAAAAACAAATTTTCTCGGATTTTCAATTCAAGGTTTTCATAAGCTGGAAGCCATAATTTTGAATGTTATGGGCCTATGTCATATTACCGGTAGTTTCATCTTGTAAACCTAATTTCTGGAATAAACAAACCTTTGTGCAATATTCAAATTAAGTTTCACCTCTATGTCTACTTGTAGTAGAGGAAGTGAGTTACACGCAGTGCACAGTCGTGAGCATTTAAACAGGAGAAAGTGAGGGAACTTTGCTTCATAATTAAAGCGACACACTGGAAAGGTTAGAAAAATATGCAGTAGAGAAGACAAGCTGTGACACTTTTTCTTCCTAAATATTAGGGATGTATTGATAAACAGTGTTAATGACAACCGCGGTGAAACTCCTGTCGGTTAGTATCACCGTTTTGAATTAAAATGATCAAAAAACCATGATTGAGAGCAAAACTTTGATAAAGTCACAGCAGTGTTTCCCACACATTCTTTTATTTGTGGCGGCCCGCCACGAAAGAATTACATCCGCCACAAATAAAAAAAATACAAATTGTATTTTTATTTTTTTGTCCTGTCCAGCTTCTCAGGCAAATCATATAGTTGATGTAGATGCCCATATCGGCTGTTCAGATTTACTTTACAAAAGAGAAGTGTAGGATACTTCTCTTGTTGCCTTATTTGTATTTGACTTTATTAAATGTATTTATATTACCATTTGGTGCAGCCGGGCCGGAGCAGGAGGGGATAGAAAGAGAGAAAAAAGAAGACAGAGGGGGAAATTGTGGGGACAAGAGGGGGATTAGACAGAGAGACAAAAACAACAACAGCAAACACAACAGCAACAACAACAATAGAGCAACATCAGCAAATACGACATGTACAAATATGATGGTAAAAGTAATAGCAAATAAGCAGTTAGCGAAAATAAAAAACAATACAGAAATGACTGAGCATTATTACGGAGCCCCTAAAGCAGGGGTGTCAAACGTACGGCCCGAGGGCCGGATCAGGCCCGCGAACAGGTTTTATTCGGCCCGCGGGATGAGTTTGCTAAGTATAAAAATGTACCTGAAATATTTGAATGAAAGAAACCGCTGTTCTAAATGTGTCCACTGGATGTCGCAATAGCAATTCTTTGTATCTTTGTAAATGATGCTACATATGTACAAAATAAACCACAGGATGTTAGTACATCAGTCGAGGAAAATGAGCAAACAACATAAATAACATACTGTAATTTGATTTTGATATAATTTTTTTAATCTTGATAGATTGAAAATTAACACAAATGAGTTGACTGATGAACATTATCACATAATTTATACAGAAAATATAAATAACTACAAATAAAGTATATATACTATTAACCGCAACAGGTAATTGTAAAATAACCCCAAAAACATTATGATTTGTACAATTTCCGAAAATGCTTGTTCTATTTTTAAACAAAGAAAACAATCTGAAGTTGTCTTTATTTTTAAGTTATCGTGCTGTGATTTTACCAGTCCGGCCCACTTGGGAGTAGATTTCTCTCCATGTGGCCCCCGATCTACAATGAGTTTGACACCCCTGCCCTAAAGGGACATGGGAATTTTTTTTTTTTTAGACATGTATCTCGTGGCCACGAGAAAGTATCTCGTGGCCATGAGAAACTTTCTCGTGGCCACGAGAAACTTTTTATTTAAAAAAAAAAAAAAAAAAAAATTTTTTTTTTTTTTTATAAAAACTTTCTCGTGCGCACGAGAAACGCATTGGATGCGTGCTGATGGTTTGGTGTGTGTTAAAATGGCAGTTTAGGAGTTAATATGGCTGTATTTCCAATTAGGACTTTCCCCCATGTGTGTTGTGGCAAAATGTGAATGCTTGATTAGTAGGTGTGAGACAAACACTTTATCTTCCTGGTTATTGTAACGCTACGTGTTTGACATTATTTAAGACTTTATCATGCCCGGGAAAGGACAGTTTTCCTCTTCTGTGGCTGTGGGGGGTGGGCGTGGCTTGCGGACCTGCAGTGAAGCGGAGTGTGTCAGTTAGTCCGATGTTGATGTGATCAAACTTCTTTCTTGCTTGGAAGATACACACACAATTGCAACTGTTATTTCTTCCTGCAAATAATAAATATGTACAACGTGTTTGGATGTATTCATTTATGTAAAATTGTCATTAAATGTAATATTGCCTGACAAAAAGTGATACGACGTACGTAATATTTTGATATTTACACATCGCATATTTACACACGCGCATCTGACTAGAATACCCTTATGTGCATTACATATATCAACATCAACTACCTACTGTACTGTTTACTTGTTGAAATACCCTTTTTAGAACAAATATCTACCCACATAATTTATATGTGTGTATATATATATATATATATATATATATATATATATATATACATATATATGTATATATATATACATATATATATATATATATATATATGTATATATATGTATATATATATATATATATATATGTATATATATATATATATATATATATATATATATATATATATATATATATATATATGTATGTGTATCTATATATATATGTATGTGTATATATATATATATATATATATATATATATATATATATATATATATATGTATGTATGTGTATATATATATATATATGTATGTGTATATATATATATATATATATATACATATATATTATGTATAAGCATGTATATATATACTCTACCGTTTAAAAGTTTGGGGTCACATGTAAATGTCCTTATTTTTGAAGGAAAAGCACTGTACTTTTCAATGAAGACAACTTTCAACTAGTCTTAACTTTAAAGAAATACACTCTATACATTGCTAATGTGGTAAATGACTATTCTAGCTGCAAATGTCTGGTTTTTGGTGCAATATCTACATAGGTGTATAGAGGCCCATTTCCAGCAACTATCACTCCAGTGTTCTAATGGTACAATGTGTTTGCTCATTGGCTCAGAAGGCTAATTGATGATTAGAAAACCCTTGTGCAATCATGTTCACACATCTGAAAACAGTTTAGCTCGTTACAGAAGCTACAAAACTGACCTTCCTTTGAGCAGATTGAGTTTCTGGAGCATCACATTTGTGGGGTCAATTAAACGCTCAAAATGGCCAGAAAAAGAGAACTTTCATCTGAAACTCGACAGTCTATTCTTGTTCTTAGAAATGAAGGCTATTCTACAAAATTGTTTGGGTGACCCCAAACTTTTGAACGGTAGTGTATATGTATATTATATATTACTGTAACTTGTTCTTAAAAATAGTAGTTATTTTGTTTGTCAAATTTAGTGTTTGTGTGTATATATGTATACTGTATATATGTATGTGTGTTTCTTCCTATACAGTATACATGTATATGTGTGTGTGTGCGTGTATATACTATATATATATATATATATATATATATATATATATATATATATATATATATATATATATATATATTTATATATATATATATTTATATATTATATATACACATATACATATATATATTTATATAATATATATACACATATAAATTATGTGGGTAGATATTTGCTCTAAAAAGGGTATTTCAACAAGTAAACAGTACAGTAGGTAGTTGATGTTGATATATGTAATGCACATAAGGGTATTCTAGTCAGATGCGCGTGTGTAAATATGCGATGTGTAAATATCAAAATATTACGTACGTCGTATCACTTTTTGTCAGGCAATATTACATTTAATGACAATTTTACATAAATGAATACATCCAAACACGTTGTACATATTTATTATTTGCAGGAAGAAATAACAGTTGCAATTGTGTGTGTATCTTCCAAGCAAGAAAGAAGTTTGATCACATCAACATCGGACTAACTGACACACTCCGCTTCACTGCAGGTCCGCAAGCCACGCCCACCCCCCACAGCCACAGAAGAGGAAAACTGTCCTTTCCCGGGCATGATAAAGTCTTAAATAATGTCAAACACGTAGCGTTACAATAACCAGGAAGATAAAGTGTTTGTCTCACACCTACTAATCAAGCATTCACATTTTGCCACAACACACATGGGGGAAAGTCCTAATTGGAAATACAGCCATATTAACTCCTAAACTGCCATTTTAACACACACCAAACCATCAGCACGCATCCAATGCTTTCTCGTGGCCACGAGAAAGTTTCTCGTGGCCACGAGAAAGTTTCTCGTGCGCACGAGAAAGTTTCTCGTGGCCACGAGATACTTTCTCGTGGCCACGAGATACATGTCTAAAAAAAAAAAAATTCCCATGTCCCTTTAGGGGCTCCGTACATTATTACACTACAAATGGAGCAATACAAATACCAATAGAAATAGCGCTATTGATAATGAACAATACCAATACTTTACCTTTATTATCAACAATACAGTTGTTCAAATGCAACAATACATATATGTAATGATAACTTGAGATACGAAAGAATGCAGAAAAATGGAGGGGAAGAAAGAGAAGCAACCTACATTAACCTTGTAGATTGTTATGGTAACAATAGGTTAAGCTTTGTCAGTGTGCCATGTGTTACCCAGTTTACTCTAGGGCAACAACCTTAATATATGTTTGATGAAACGTGATTATGTGCATGAGTGTATGTATGTATATGTACTTGTATATGTAAAGTATGTGTATATGTGTGTTTGTACAGTGAATGTATACGTACAGTATGTGTGTGTTTGTACAGTGAATGTATATGTACAGTATGTGTATGTTGGTATGATGAATGTGCGTGTGGATGTACGAATTTTGAGTATGTACTATGCACTAATTAAAGGGGCAGAGCTTTAAGAGACATTTTAGCTTTTATTTTTTATAAGATATATTTTTTGTATCCGTCATCATGTCTTTTATAATGATGGTGAATAATAGGGCAGAATTGCCAAAAATGTGCAGTTCCCCTCTAAAAATTATATCCATCCATTTTCTACCGCTTGTCCCTTTCGGGGTCGCGTGGGGTGCTGTAGCCTATTTCAGCTGCACTCGGGCGGACAACACACCACATCACAGGGCCAACACAGATAGACAGACAACATTTAATAATTGTTATATTCCTACTGAAAACCATTTTTTTGATAAGGGCTTTTCTTTTACTTTTGCAGTTTGTTTTATATTTTGTTGTGTAATGTATTGTATTGCTATGTTGTTTCTCTGTAATTATTTGGAAATTTAGGTCTAATATACACAATCAGATTGGAACTTTTTCTCTAATGTAGATAATTCAGTTTACACATTGTGGTACAAATACATTTTAGCAACAATAAAAAAAAATTTCAGTGGCTGTTTAAAAGAGCAGAAATTCTCATCACTACTGAGCAACTCTTTCCAATGTCACAGTAAGTTCATTTTCTGGTTCTATTGCGAGAGTCACATGTTTTCTCTTTACTATTACTGGTACCCTTCTCTGGCATCACATTTGTGGAGTTACTAATTTTTAAAGGCTCACTGAACTTCTGTTTGTCTTTTGGGGCATATTTTTCTAGCAGTGTCTACAGTCTGCACACAATAAAGTCAATTGACATGTGTTCTCTTTCAGGTGAATTCTCAGATGCAGTTTGTTGTGGAACGCTTCCAGCTTGGAGAGAATGAAAAGAAAGCCCGGGGCTTGCTGGTGCAACTTTTGCAGGAGGTCTTTGTGGAGTTTTTTCCAGGTGAACACAAACACAAGTGTACAAGAGTGCAACACATCCTCTCACACTGCACAATGTTTTCAATGTGTCACAGACAGCCAAATTCTTCCATTCGGCTCATCTGTCAACACTTTCGGTATCCATTCCTGCGACCTGGACCTGTTTCTGGATTTGGAGAACACCAAAGTCTTCCAGGCCCGAGCCAAGCATACCTTAGAGAAGGTTTGAGATTCATCTACAGTAGATATATTTAGTTATGAATTAGGCTCACATTGTACTGATTACAGTCTTCCTCGCTTAAGGCAGCTGAGACCATGTCAGATGATGGCTGCTCTGAGGACTCCATCCTTTCTGATATCGACCTGTCCACAGCGTCTCCCGCCGAGGTATTGGACCTGGTTGCAACCATTTTGAGACGCTGCGTGCCCAGCGTGCACAAAGTCCATGTGGTCAGTAGCGCTCGTCTCCCAGTGGTCAAGTTCCATCACCGTGAGCTCAACCTGCAGGGAGACATCACGGTCAACAACAGGTCAGGATTGATGTCTGTGGCTATGGAAATCTTTCATCATGAGTATTTTTTATTTAATTTTGATCTTGTTTTCACTGTCTGTTCACGTTAGACTCGCTGTTAGGAACACCCGCTTCCTCCAGCTCTGTTCCGGTGCGGAAGACAGACTGAGGCCTCTAGTGTACACCATTCGCTATTGGGCCAAACAGAAACAACTTGCAGGTAAAATACATCATTTAGGTGCATACTATATTTATTGTGTGACTTGCTCACCTATATTTCAGCTTGTTGTTTCGTAAGTTGGCCAACAGATGTCAGCAGAACGTCACTTCCGGTTTGGGCTACATTTGTAATCCTACAATGGGAATCCTAGGTTTACGGCGTTGACAAAATAAAATTAATACAGCAAATTTGGAGTTTTTAAAAGCACATGCATGTTTTTAATTGTTGCTAACTGAAATGCACATTGATAAACATAAGGATGGTCATACTGAAGCCAGTGCCTCATAATTAAAATTCCTGTTTTCATGTTCTCAATGTGAATGATTTGCTTTTATGGGGCGGCGTGGCTGGGATGGTAGAGCGGCCGTGCTAGCAACTGTATGAAAGTGCAAGACTCCCTTGAAAAAGAGATTCTTAATCTCAATGGGACTTTACCTAGTATAAATAAAGGTAAAATAAAACAATCAGAAAAATAAGCATTAGTCTTGATCTAATCCTTCTTTCAGTGTGTCAAATGCACAGTGGGGTGTTAATTTGTGCTGTAACTCAAAGGTAACCCCAGCGGCCCTGGTCCACTGCTCAACAACTACGCTTTAACACTTCTCGTCATCTTCTTCCTTCAAAACTGCGAGCCTCCTGTTCTCCTCACTGTGGACCAGCTCAAAGACATGGCCTGTAAGTGTTGTGTGTTTTCTACACTCTGCTGCAAAATAGTGATCCCATCTAACCATATTGCAACAAAACTGACTGCAGGTTTAACAAAGTGGAGCCCCGATTTACGAACGCCTCTATTCGCGACCTTTTCAGTGTTGCCAAATATGCCTGTGTGTGCGAACAATGTCTTGACATACCAACGCTTCATTCATTTATTCATTCATTCATTCATTTTTTGTGCCACTGGAAGTCCTATATGGCTGCCATTTCGATGAGTATGCGGCGGCGCCAATAGCGCACGGATTGGCTCACAAATATGGAAGAAACAAGTCCACAATTGCAACAAATCAAAACAATAAATGTGTTTATGGTTGCTGACTTGGTAAAAGGGTTAAATATCTTCGCAAAGACAAAGTGCAAGTTCAGGTCAAAAATCTGTTGCTCGTATGGATAAGTGATAAGCAGCTAGCAGGTGATAGCATTTCCGAGGCTATCATCTGTGAAAAGGTTCCTTTTTAGGGCAACTTGACGTCCAAAAGTGACCATGCACGGAAAAACTAAGGCGAATCGTGGGTGGTTGGAAAAGTTTAAAAAGCGGAGCCCGTTTTCACCGCAGGGTGAGGCTGCCGGCTCCTACAAAGCTGCTACGGAGTGGTCTATCAAGCACTTTGAGGAGTTTATCAGGGAAGGGGATTCTACCGCAGCAAGTTTTCAACTGCAAAGAGACCATGCTTATTTTTGTGGAAAAAGATCCCTAAATGGACAAATAAGGCACAAGGCAATGAATTATCATCATTTACAACTCGGAAAATCGCAGACTATTCCAAAAAATGCCACAAATATTCCCCGACACAAGGTAAAAACAAATTTTCGTTCTTTTTTTAAATTGTAGCAACATGGTTGGTAACGTTTTGAAGAGCATTAAAGGCAAAGACTTTTGTGTGTGGGCACACATTGACAGTTAAGCTGGCTGCTGCTGTTGTGTTATTTAGATAAAAAAGAGATTGTTGATCCATTACCGTGTGTGTGTGTGTGTGTGTGTGTGTGTGTGTGTGTGTGTGTGTGTGTGTGTGTGTGTGTGTGTGTGTGTGTGTGTGTGTGTGTGTGTGTGTGTCTCTTCAAAGTGTGCATTGTTTTTATAAAGAGGGACTTTTGTCGAGGCGAGAACCAATTATTTATGTTTACATTGTTTTTTATGGGAAACTCTGCTTCACTAGACGAACTCTTTGGTTCGCAAACCATGTTTAAGAACCAATTAAGTTTGTAAATCGAGGTTCCACTGTAGTTATGAGTGCCTATGTAAACAGTTGGCTGCCAATATAAATCATTTAATGACATACAACAAATTGCACATTTTTTTCTGTTATCGATCAGATTCACTTTGGTATTGTTGATAATGTGCATTGTTGCTGACAATGAAAATACATTCATATCGTTTGCTGCCTCTTTGTAGGTGAAGAAGAGGAATGTGTGATTGAGGGCTGGAATTGCACCTTCCCCAGTCAACCCATTGCTGTGCCACCTAGTGGAAACACACAAGATCTATGTAAGTCATACAAAGAACTAGACACACCAACCCATGAGAAAACGAAGGGGGTTTAAAGAAATCCAAAGCCATATGTCTAACACATCTACTTAGTCTTACAGCCATGCAGCAAGCAAAACATAAATAGACGTACAGTACTTTTGTATGCTTTGGTCCCAATGTTTATGAAGGTGCAGTGAAATTGTTTCGACCTCCAACTTCACTGCATGATTCATAGGAACCAATGGAAATCAAACTGCTAATGTGAAGCAGCTACACATTACCTTGGCATCCATTTACACAAGCATTTTACAAGTATGTATGCAGATATATGCCTGTTACTCTACAGTTGACTAAATAAACACCCCAGGAACTGCGAAAGAAGAAAATAATATTATAATATTAATGTACTAATCAGGTGATATTGCTTAGTAAGTGGTAGAAACTCTGCATCATGGCCTATCGGTGTGGCTAGTAGCAGCATAATGGATGATGGTTAACATGGCAGTTTATGTAGAAAAGATTGATGTCTATCCTTTATTCTGATAATTGTCGATGACAAACTTGTCCATGGTCAAAATTAGAGATGTCCGATAATGGCTTTTTTGCCGATATCCGATATTCCGATATTGTCCAACTCTTAATTACTGATTCCGATATCAACCGATACAGATATATACTGTCATGTCTGTTCATGTTTTTGTTTTGGCCATGTGTTTGTTTTTTGGACTATTTTTAGTTCCTGGTTGCACTTCCTTGTTTGGTTTGGTTTCCATGATCACCCATTAGTTTTCACCTGTCATGTCATGCACCTGTCTCACGTTTTGAGTCACGCACCTGTTGTTAATCATGTCTGTTATTTAAGTCTTTCTTTCTGTTCACTCGTCCTGCGTTCATTGTCTTTATGTCACACTGGTTCATGTCTCTTTCTGACCAAGTAAGTTGTTTTCTATTCATGCCACAGTTGGTGACTTTTGTTCATGTCCTTAGTCTTTTGCCCATGTGCAAGTTTTTTTTGTTTCATAGTCAAGTTTTTACCTCCGCCTTGTGCGCGTCTTTAGTTTGTTCTTTTTGTTATAGTAAAAAATAAATCCAAGCCTACCTTCGCGCTGTCGTCCGAAGCCGTCTTTTGCGTTGGAAGAACAACCCCGCAGCGGGCTGCGACCCCCCCACTTGACATATACAGTCGTGGAATAAACACATTATTATACCTAATTTTGTTATGATGCCCCGCTGGATGCATTAAACAATGTAACAAGGTTTACCAAAATAAGAGAACAACTTCAACTCAAGTTATGGAAAAAAGTCCCAACATGGCACTGCCATATTTACAAACCCCGTTTCCATATGAGTTGGGAAATTGTGTTATCAAATCAAATCAAATCAACTTTATTTATAAAGCACATTTAAAATGTACCACAGGGGTAGCCAAAGTGCTGTACAATGGGCAGGTTAAAAGATAATATGAGTACCGAGCAAACACAACACAACACAAACAGAACACGATAAAAAATAAATAAATAAAATAAATAAAACATAAAAAGAGGTTCACAGCATGTGTATTATGGGGCGCCATTGCAGGATGGATATCACTCAGTGTTAAAAGCCATGGAATAAAAGTATGTTTTTAAGAGAGATTTAAAGACAGGAAGAGAGGAGGCTTGTCCAACACTCAGAGAGGTAGGTCGTTCCAGAGCTTGGGAGCAGCAGCGGCGAAAGCTCTGTCACCTCTAAGCTTCAGCCTTGTGTCAGGGACCGTCAGCAGCAGCTGATCGGCTGATCTTAGGGATCGGGTGGGGCAGTAAGGCTGAAGGAGGTCGGAGAGATATGTTGGCGCGAGGTTGTTTAGACATTTAAAAACAAAAGGAGTTTAAAGTTGATTCTGTAGATATAAACGGAATACAATGATTTGCAAATCATTTTCAACCCATATTCAATTGAATGCACTACAAAGACAAGATATTTGATGTTCAAACTCATAAACTTAATTTTTTTTTTTTCAAATAATAATTAACTTAGAATTTCATGGCTGCAACACGTGCCAAGTAGTTGGGAAAGGGCATGTTCACCACTGTGTTACATGGCCTTTCCTTTTAACAACACTCTGTAAACGTTTGGGAACTGAGGAGACACATTTTTTAAGCTTCTCAGGTGGAATTCTTTCCCATTCTTGCTTGATGTACAGCTTAAGTTGTTCAACAGTTCGGGGGTCTCCGTTGTGGTATTTTAGGCTTCATAATGCGCCACACATTTTCAATGGGAGACAGGTCTGGACTACAGGCAGGCCAGTCTAGTACCCGCACTCTTTTACTATGAAGCCACGTTGATGTAACACATGGCTTGGCATTGTCTTGCTGAAATAAGCAGGGGCGTCCATGGTAACGTTGCTTGGATGGCAACATATGTTGCTCCAAAACCTGTATGTACCTTTCAGCATTAATGGTGCCTTCACAGATGTGTAAGTTACCCATGTCTTGGGCACTAATACACCCCCATACCATCACAGATAATGGCTTTTCAATTTTGCGCCTTTAACAATCCGGATGGTTCTTTTACTCTTTGGTCCGGAGGACACGACGTCCACAGTTTCCAAAAACAATTTGAAATGGGGACTCGTCAGACCACAGAACACTTCTCCACTTTGTATCAGTCCATCTTAGATGAGCTCAGGCGCAGCGAAGCCGACGGCGTTTCTGGGTGTTGTTGATAAACGGTTTTCGCCTTGCATAGGAAAGTTTTAACTTGCACTTACAGATGTAGCAACCAACTGTAGTTACTGACAGTGGGTTTCTGAAGTGTTCCTGAGCCTATGTGGTGATATCCTTTACACACTGATGTCGCTTGTTGATGCAGTACAGCCTGAGGGATCGAAGGTCACGGGCTTAGCTGCTTACGTGCAGTGATTTCTCCAGATTCTCTGAACCCTTTGATGATATTACGGACCGTAGATGGTGAAATCCCTAAATTCCTTGCAATAGCTGATTGAGAAAGGTTTTTCTTAAACTGTTCAACAATTTGCTCATGCATTTGTTGACAAAGTGGTGACCTTTGCCCCATCCTTGTTTGTGAATGACTGAGCATTTCATGGAATCTACTTATATACCCAATCATGGCACCCACCTGTTCCCAATTTGCCTGTTCACCTATGGGATGTTCCAAATAAGTGTTTGATGAGCATTCCTAAACTTTATCAGTATTTATTGCCACCTTTATCAACTTCTTTGTCACATGTTGCTGGCATCAAATTCTAAAGTTAATGATTACCGGTATTTGCAAAAAAAAAAAAGTTTATCAGTTTGAACATCAAATATGTTGTCTTTGTGGCATATTCAACTGAATATGGGTTGAAAATGATTTGCAAATCATTGTATTCCGCTTATATTTACATCTAACGCAATTTCCCAACTCATATGGAAACAGGGTTTGTATTATTGAAGTCACAAAGTGCGTTATATTTTTTAACATGCCTCAAAACAGCAGCTTGGAATTTGGGACATGCTCTCCCTGAGATAATCCTGATGCCCACTACAACTATGGGAAATACTATACTTTGACTTTCACAAAGAGCATTATTTTTAATTTTTTTTAAACATGCCTCAAAACAACAGCTACAAAAACAATGAAGGCACACAGCTTCAGTCCAGAGTATACTAGAGTAATACAGTTCGCAATAACATAGTCCTCCTTTAGTGCAAGACTGCCTGGCATACTGTAAAACAGGAAATTATAAACTGGGGTCAATCTGCCTCAATTTGTATGAGTAACACAAATGTGCTGCAAGCTAGTGGTGAGTGCTTGAAGTGGCCTACCAGTCAGTCAGAGCTTCTGAAATGCTGCGTTGAGACAGGGCAGCTCCGCTCACTGCAAGCTGCAAAGTGTGCACCATGCAGGGCAGGCTATCCACACCAAACTCCACCGTAGATTTTGACATACTGCATGGGCTTTCGCCTTGGGGTGGTTTTTGTTGTATTTTTGTTTTTTCTCGGCGGAGTCTTTAAGTGACAACTGTGTGGTACTACTTTTTTTCGCTGTTTGCTTTTCATCCGTCTTCCACTTGTGTTCATCGTGTATCTCCTTATGATTCTTGAAGAGGTGGGAGATCAAATTGCTCGCATTAAAGGAAGACGTCTTGGTTCCTCCTCGCATAACCAACTTTTCGCAGTCATTGCAAATTGCCAGTTTTTTATCCGTCAGACACACTTTAAAATAATCCCAAACCATAGTCATGGTGTCATTAGTCAGTCACAGAGCGAGCTCGCTTGTTAGCCACGGCTACAGCACCGGCAACAACACACTTTAGTTGTTGTTATGCTACACTCGCGGCGGTTTGATGAGGTCATCAAGCGTCACCAGTAAACATCTCATGCTGCAGTCGTCAACTCCTGTGTTGTGTGGGGGAGAGGGGAGAGGGGAGGGGCTGCTGACTGGGAGACGCAACTGCTCTGTACTTCTCCCTACGTCCGTGTTTTACCGGATACGTACCGCTCCGTACAGCGGCGTTTTAAAAAGTAATTACGGTAATTTTACTTTTTGAAACCGATACCGAAAGTTATATGGTTGAAACCGATAATGATGCCTAAAAACATAAAAAAAAGATGGGAAGTCCTCAAATGCTTATTTTGAAAATGTAATTTTGTTTACAGATTATATGCAATCTGTTTCCTAATTTGAGTGCACATAAATGAAGGTGTGCGTTGCTGGACATAGTCTGGACTGTATACAAATGCTTATTTTGAGAATTTAATTTTGTTTATTATATTATTATATGCAATCTGTTGTTGAAGTTCCCAAATTTTGATGTACGTAAATGAAGGTGTGTGTTGCTGAGCCCGACCTGGACATAATCTGGACTAGACCTGGTTTTTGAGAACCCTTTACAAAATCTAATTTCATGGACAACCAGGTCTGGTGAAGATAAGGTCCTTTTTTTAAAAAAAAATAAAACAAGATACCGGTAAATAAATTAAAAACATTTTCTTGAATAAAAAAGAAAGTAAAACAATGTAAAAACATTTACATAGAAACTAGTAATTAATGAAAATGAGTCAAATTAACTGTTAAAGGTTAGTACTATTAGTGGACCAGCAGCACGCACAATCATGTGTGCTTACGGACTGTATCCCTTGCAGACTGTATTGATATATATTGTAGGAACCGGAATATTAATAACAGAGGGGGGAGGGAGGTTTTTTTGGGTTGGTGTACTAATTGTAAGTGTATGTTGTGTTTTTTATGTTGATTTAATAATATAATTTCCGATATTATATTTTAAAGCATTTATCGGCCGATATTATCAGACATCTCTAGTCAAAATAAAAGTCAGTCCTTGATTCCCCTATCTGGATACACACTAGAATGTAATGGTTTCTTGTAACTCTTGTGGAAAGTGGTTAGCAGTTTTTGTTGTTAAGCGGGTGTAAAAAGCCTATGCAATTAAAGATAACGTTGAGTTATCAGCATCCTCATAGTTGAGAATTACTCTAATGACCAGAATATAAGAGGTTATTTTTATTCCTTGAGATAAGAATGTGTCATCTTGTATTTGAAGTCTAAATATATACAGTATTCATGCAAACCAACAAGTGGCGCCAAATGACTTCTTCCTAAGCGAGTCAGAGCTTTTCTTCCTGTTACTTACATGCACACAACAGCGATTTGCATAAATGCAGCTTTGACACAGAGACTTGCTTCAAAAATGTATCTCTGAGTTGCTAGTAAGTTAGTAAATACAGGAGTTGATGCTGATATTAAGATAATGTTAACCAATGAAGCAGTCTTGTCAGCTGTCAAGCAGCTAAAAATAAATATTTATAACGCAATCTAAGTAATATTATAGACTTTCCCAGAAACAATAATTGAAAAAGAGTGGGTGTCTTGAATTCAGGATGAGTTTATATTTAGGTCAATAAGGTAGTACAAAACAAAGTGTGCGAATGCTTTCCATCAGTCCTAATGTGAATTTTAATGTGTTGTCTCCATGCAGGCACACTCCTGGCGGCTTTTTTCTCATTCTATGCCAAGTTTGATTTTGCAAGCAGTGTCATATCTCTAAGGGAGGGGTGTGCACTCCCAATTACAGACTTCCTCTGCCACCAGGAAAAAATAGAGGAGGCCAAAGATGAGCAGAAACCCATCAAGCCCCATCAAAGTGGACCAAGACTGGGACCACTTAACATTTTGGACCCCTTTGAGCTTTCCCACAATGTAGCAGGCAACCTGAACGAGCGCTCGCAGAGAAGCTTCCAGAAGGAGTGCCAGGAGGCTGAGAAGTACTGCCGCAGCCTCCAGTACCTGCGCAAGTCCACAAAGGGCAAGTCGTGGGGGCTTGTGCGCTTGTTCACCCCCCACGGTGCCCCACAAGCCAAACCAGAGGAACTGACCATCAGCATTCCTTTCAAATCAGCTGTGCTCCCAGAAGCCCTCCGCACTCAGCTGCACAAGGCGGGAGATGGTTTCCGTCTGCTGTGGTTTGAGAAGGTGTGCGCCTCTGTAGAGCGAGTGTTCCAAAGCGTTCTCCGATGTCACCTCGCTTCCTCCGTGGATTGCGTCTTTGCAGAGGATTCAGGAGCCGAAATGGAGACCAGCACGACCTCCCTCAACACGTCAGTCAGTGACAGCCAGGACAGCATTGAGTTCGCCGAGAATGCAGCCAAAACTGGTGCCAAGCGGCGACTGTCCTCTTGCAGCGATGCTTCAGTTTCCCCTCAAGGCAAAAAGCCAAGAATATCTAAAAGGGCCAAACGTGCGCCCCCCCATTGGCTGTGGGTGCAGAAACATGTGGTGTGGGCCGGCAGGAGGAAAGTGAGACGTGAACTCATCAAGGAGACAGACTCGAGGCCCGAGGGCAGCTGCATGGAGGTTGAGTCCCAGGTCACGTCGCACATCATCGAGAAAGAACCCGAGCTGAAGAACCCGCTGGAGTTCAAGGTTCAGCCCGAGATTGTGGGAGAGACAGAAAGCACAAAAGCAGTGTTGATGTTAGAGCCATGTTGTGACAACGCTGGAGTTTTTCAGGACTTTTTCCATTTCCTGGAAGCTTTCCTCCCAAAGATGGTGGAGACACTGCTAGAGAAAGAAGAGGGTATAGCCTAAAATAGGCCACCATTTCAATTTTCTTTGTTTTGTGTCCTGTCCAATTGACTGTGTGACTAATCCTTTAGAGCAAGTTGTAGAGGAGCAGTAGGCTTTGCACTGACCAGTCATCGTGGTCAGGATATTTTAATTTGGTGTTGTAAGATAGACAACTCTTACTAAACTACTGTTAAAGAGGTAGCTTGATTTTTCGTAAATTCATGTTTAAGATAATGCTCCTAAATGATGATGCTTTAATAGACAAAAAAAGGTGAGGCAGTCACCAAATTATTATTAAAAAAGGTTTGCTTTATGCAGCAGTTGTTTGTATTTTCGTAGCAATGAACAGGATCCGTGCTGATGGTTCGACATGGCAGCCAACGGCTCTTTTATCCATTCAGCTAGCCGCTCATGCAACACCGACAAATGATAGCAATTACTCAGTCAGACAGACGCTTTTATTGCAGCGGGTCAGGCCACAGGTGAGGGATGCTCAGAGCTCCACCGTGCTGATTAACGTCATTCATCTCACTTTTACGTAACTACAGGCTTGTAGAGCATGATAAGAAGTCTGTTAAACACAGGAATCTGTTGTTTTTATTTGCATTTTAGAGTGGAATATCTTATCTCACTGAGGCTCTATGGTATAAAAACAATAATACTTTGATAAAGTCAATATACTCTACAGGAGCAGTTTGTAGCTGTAATTTTATGTAATAATAAATTGTTAAAATTTATGAATATTTCTAACTAATATATAATCGTATCACATGATTATGGTAACAAAGCTGCTGGAGCTCTGTTGCATTTAGGTGCATGTGGGAATTTTGGCCACTGAACAATGAGGACATGGTTTTTGTTTGCGTTTAAAGTTTGTAATTTTTCTGTTGCTATTCTCCTTCCCCAGACAAGAGTCTTTTTTAAACATCCTCTTTGCCTCCTTGATGCTTGCGGCTACTGGGATATTACCTTTCCTGATGTTTCTTTAAAGCCACCATTGATGTATGACCACACTCTCAGACCTCTAAGCCAGAAAGTCAAAGTGATTGATACCAAACAGTGTTTGCTGAAAGGTGACCAAAACAAGAAAGAAATTAACATATCAACCAACCAGCATTTTTTTAATCAATACACAAGTATTTGGGTTGGATAGCTTTATTGGAAATTGACCAGATTCTGTTGCGTGTGAAGTACATTAGCTTTAATTACTTTCCAGAATCGATACCTGTGGATCCGTCGGCCCATGGGAGACGATTCATCAGAGCTGTAAAGGAGAAAAGAGCCACTTCTTTTACTGAGTTTAAGTGATGGTCTTGAATCAGCTTGAGTCTTAGACATCCATGGCTGCTAACAGGTAACATCGGCCTTCTACTTTAACCTCGTTTGACGTCATTCTTCTGTCGTGAGAATCAAAGCATGGTTACTTATTATGCATGCCCTCAAGAGACCTCAGTAGGGTAAAAAAAATAGCATTCATTGTACTTGCATAATGTCTATGTACAACCCATTGCTCCAAAGTGTTATTCTTAGGGCATATTAATCCATACAACACATACATTATTTGTTTTTTAATGCATTGTTTGTTTGAAAAAGCCTTTAAAACATTGTGTAATGATCTTTGTTTAGGAATTTTTAACATTTGGAAAATGTAAACTTTCTTTTACTATTATACTTTTTTCACGGAAAACCCGACGTTATTCATTCGAGTCTTATTCTTGTCGCATTATGACTTTTCTCAAAGAAAATTACATTTAATTCTGAACACATTTCAATGCAATGGAATGGAACGTTACACAGTCTTTTAACATGTAAGGGACAAGTGGGGGGGGGGGCGGTGTTGGGGGCGTGGTTAAGAGGGGAGGAGTATATTTACAGGTAAAGAATTCACCAAAAGTCAAGTATTTCATATATACAGTATATATATATATATATATATATATATATATAAAGAAATATTTGACTTTCAGTGAATTCTAACTATATATATATATATTTATTTTATTATATATATATATATAAATAAAATAAATACTTGAATTTCAGTGTTCATTTATTTGCACGTATACACACACATAACACTCATCTACTCATTGTTGTACTTGAAAGTGCAATGCTTTGCAGCCAGAAGCACAGCTTGCTGCTTACTAAAAAAAACACTTACCTTTCACTATTTGAGTAGCCTTTGTTCTGCCATTTGCGTACTGACGAACAATCTCTGAATCCGGGAACATATCCTTCACGGATTTGTTGAAGACATCCGCAAATGAGAATGGGATGTTGCTTCCAGCTATCAGCATAGCCATCTTTGTCTCGGCATTAATTACACTCTCGGGTCTCCATTTAGCGAGGTGGCCCATAATATTCAATCCAATCCAATCCACTTTATTTATATAGCACATTTACACAACAAGAATGTTTCCAAAGTGCTGCACAGCCATGTTAAAAACAATATTAAAAACGATATTAAAAACAATATTATGCTACACCAATGACTGAATAAAAACAAAGAATAAATAAATAGAAAACCAATACAGAGACAATATAAAAAATAAATATGATTAAAACGATTTTAAAGGGTAAAACCAATTAAAACAGTCAAATATACATCACAATGTATAACCCTAACCACACAGGACAACAGAGGACAGAAGACCACACAACTTACGTAGTGTTAATAGCCAAAGAATAAAAGTGGGTCTTAAGACGAGACTTAAAACACTCCACTGTGGAAGCAGTTTGAACATGGAGGGGCAGAGTGTTCCAGAGTTTAGGGCCGACCACAGAGAAGGCTCTGTCTCCCCTGGTTTTAAGTCTGGTCCTGGGCACCACGAGCTGGAGCTGGCTCTCGGACCTCAGAGCGCGCGCAGGAGTGTAAATTTGGATGAGGTCCGAGATATACTGAGGTGCCAGTCCATGTAAAGCTTTAAAAACAAACAGCAAGGATTTAAAATCAATTCTAAAATGAACAGGGAGCCAGTGCAAACTCTGAAGAATTGGGGTTATATGCTCACGTTTCCTGGCCCCTGTTAAAAGTCGTGCTGCCGCGTTCTGGACTAACTGCAACCGGGAGAGAGCTTTTTGGCTAATGCCAGCATAAAGTGCATTGCAGTAGTCCAGGCGACTTGAAATAAAAGCATGCACGACTTGTTCAAAAAGGTTAAAAGATAAAAATGGTTTTATCTTTGCTAAAAGACAAAGATGATAAAAACACGATTTTAAAACGCCATTGACTTGTTTGTCAAATTTAAAATCGCTGTCTATAGTGACGCCAAGGCTGGTGACTTTGGGACGCACATAATTTTGCAATGGTCCCAAGTCAGTGAGGGCCGGACCAAAACCTGAAATTTCCGTTTTTCCCTCATTCATTATTAAAAAATTCTGGGCTAACCAAGCCTTGACATCACATAGACAGTTGAGAAGGGGTGTCAGGGGGCCGTGGCCTTTTGAAATTGGCATATACATTTGGCAGTCATCTGCATAAAAGTGATAAGACACTCCATGTTTCTTAAAAATCTCTCCAAGAGGGAGAATGTACAAGGAAAACAGGATGGGGCCTAGAATGGATCCCTGGGGGACACCACAGTAAAGCGGAGCAGAAGAAGAGGTGGCGTCCCCCAGCCTGACAGAGAAGGACCTCTCTGACAGGTAGGATCTGAACCACTCTAATGCAGTCCCCCTGACACCCACACAGTCTCTCAAGCGGTCTAAAAGAATTGTGTGGTCGACTGTATCAAAGGCAGCTGTAAGATCTTAAAGCACTAAAATGGCAGAGCTACCAGAATCAGACATTAAAAGCAAGTCGTTAAAAACCTTTGAAAGTGCAGATTCAGTACTGTGCAAAGCCTTGTATCCAGACTGAAATGGATCTAAAGTGCTATTTTCATCTAAAAAAGGCTGCAGTTGCGCTAAAACACATTTCTCCAGAATTTTTGACACAAAAGGTAATTTGGAAATGGGCCGATAATTTGACAAACATGTCGGATCTAGACCTGTTTTTTTAATCAAAGGCTCGACAACAGCTCTTTTACAAAAAGAGGGGACACAGCCAGAAATCAATTTGCTGTTGATGATGTCCCTAACAGACAAGTCAATAGTGTCCCAGATTTCTTTAAAAAAAGCGAGGGGGGCCTGGGTCTGTGGGACAGGACGAGGGTTTCAGTTTGTGGACTATTCCTGTAAACTCAGGCATGGACACAGGCTCAAAGTGACTAAACACAGCCGAGCACTGAGTGGCCACATTAAAACTCAATGGAGAGCGAGAAAGATTTGCCCGAATAAAAGCAACCTTATCGTTAAAAAAGGAGATAGATTTTTCACAAGTTTCACTTGTCATACCCAGTAAAGTGGCTGGATTCGGATTAAGAACATAACTAATAGTATTAAAAAGAACACGTGGCTTGCTGATACTATTTAAAATTAAGTCTGACAGATAGTTTGTTTTCTCAGCTTTAACCACACTGATAGTCCTGACAGTTTTCTTTTATATTTTGATAAGAAACCTCCAAGTGATCCCCTTTCCACTTGCGCTCCGCCCTTCGCCACTCACGCCGAGCTGTGCGTGTGGTTTCATTGAGCCAAGGCTCCTGTTTTGGCTTTGGACGTATAGCTCTGAGGGGCGCTATACTATCCAGAACCTCAGAACATGTAGAAAGAAGTGGGCCGGATGGCATTCCCACCTGGCTGCTGAAAGAACATGCAGAGGACCTGGCACCGGTCATCACACATCTGGCCAACTGCTCTTTCCAACAGGGGTGTGTCCCCGATGTATGGAAGGAGTCAAATGTCTGTCCCATACCCAAAGGCCAAGACCCTGGCTCAATCTCAAACTGGCGTCCTATCTCACTAACTTCTTGTGTGGGGAAAACAATAGAACGTTTTGTGTTGAAAAAGCTTATGCCAACAGTGCTTGACGTATGTAAAAATCAATATGCATATCTGCCTAAGCACAGTACTACAACGGCTCTAGTCAGGGCAATGCACACCTGGCTTACCGAAACCGATTCCAAACCAACGATTGTGAGAGTACTGTTGGCAGATATGTCGAGAGCTTTTGATGTAATTGACCATGGGATCCTGATGCAAAACATACTGGACCTAGGACTGTGCCCATATCTGACAGCCTGGCTACATAGTTACATCTCAGGAAGGAGACAGAGAGTGGTGGCAAATGGAGCTCACAGCCCCTGGATTGAAGTTACATCTGGGGTGCCACAAGGGGGTGTTGTCTCCCCATATGTCTTCCTCCTTTACACGGCCACCCGGGATGCTGTTTTCGAGGACACCCTTGATGTCGGATATGCAGACGACATCGGGCTATCGAGAGCGATCCCCATATCCAACATCATGTCAGACAACGATGTGCCAGGAGGCACAAAGGCTGGATGAATGGGCAGCAAATAAGAAAATTATACTCAACGGGAAAAAGTCGGTAGAACTCCGGATATGTTTTGCCCGAAATCCATCACAACCTCCTGCACTGATGTTGGGGGGACAGGAGGTCCCTGTCGTGGAAACAACAAAGTACCTGGGTTACCACCTCGATCAAAACCTGACTGGAGATGTGCACATGGAGAAGGCAATAAAAACCGCCTCCAAGCGGCTGCACTACCTCACAGTCATGGCGAGACATGGACTACCTGCAGACGACCTTGTTACCATCTACACCACTCTCATCAGGCCGTGTCTGTAATATAGCTCAGTGCTCTTAGTGGGCTGCTCCAAAAAACAACAGGCAGAGCTAGAGCGAGTCCAGAAACGTGCCTGTAAAATCATTACGAGGAGAGCTGGAAACATCTCACAACCCCTACCATCACTCCAGACCAGGAGAGAGGAGGCTGCAGTGAAGCTGGTCAGGGATATGCATGATGAGCAACACCCTCTGCATGACCTGCTACCTCCAACACGAGGCAGCCGCACTGCCAGGACATTGAGGAACCAACATCAGCTGGCTGAACCCGAGCCCAAAGCCAAGACAAAGAGACTTAAAAACTCTACCCTGCATACTGCAATTAAACTGTATAATAATACTATCTAATTAAATAAGTAATACAGTCATATACCAGAATGCTAATAGTTTCCATGCTGCTGTTGCCCTGAAAATGAAAATGGTTTTTTTTATATAAAATACTGTCTGTTCTTTTAATTTTTTTTTATCTTTGTTTGTTTAATATTCATTGTAAAGTTCAGCTGTTTTTTCAGTGGGGCCTTGGCTCCACTGCAAGCATGAATAAATAAAGTCAAGTCATAAAAAAGAGCACATCAATTGTTCAGTGTCTGCAGAGTGCGATATATTCTGCATGGACACAGTGAATAAAGGGGAGAAGGTAGCTGCGGTGTCAGACCTAATAACACGCCCATGACGCACGGCAAGTGGTTTCACATCAGGGTCCAAACTTAAATTAAACATAGCAGGACTATGATCAGAAAACACAGCATCACCAACAACTACATTGTCAACATTAAAACCATAAGACAATACGAGGTCTAGTGTATGCCCACGTTCATGTGTGGAACCAGATACAGACTGTATAAAATTAAAAGAGTCAATGACATCCAGGAAGCTCCTGGATAGAGGTTCGTCTGGGCAGCAGGTGTGAATATTAAAGTCACCAACAATAAGAACACGATCATATTTGGGCAGAATTTCGGCCAGAAATTCAGAAAAGTCATTTATGAAGTCTTTGTGGTACTTGGGTGGTCGATAAACGACGGCACACAGTGCGCCATCAAAAAGACCCAGCTCAAACATGCATAGTTCGAAGCTTGAAAAGGAGGATTGCAGGCGGATCCGACGGCATTTAAAGTCATTTTTAAAAACGACTGCTAATCCTCCTCCTTTTCGGCCAGACGAAAGCGGAGAATTAAAATACGAGCACTCCGGTGATAAAAGTTCATTTAGAGGAGCGAACTCACCAGTTCTCAGCCATGTCTCCGTCACACAGAGGAAGTCCAGTCCGCGGGAGACGAATAAATCCTTCAGGATAAATGCTTTGTTTGTCAAGGATCTTGCGTTAACAAGACCGAACTTAACGGGGGCCGGCGCGTCCAAGGCCGCTGCTGATCCGGGTGGGGCCCGACACGGAGCCCGCAGGTGGCGGGAATTCACTCCGCACCTCCGGGGGCGGGGACAGCAGGAGCGCGGCGGGCGAGCTTCCCCCTGCAGACCAACGACAGGAACAATCCAGGACCCGGCGGGATCCAGCAAACGTGGGTGCGGGAAGAAACCAGGTACCGGTCCATACCTCCTTCTGGAAGCCACGGAAAGCCGGGCCAGGAGTGCCCTAACTTTCACCAGCTGGCCGCCACGTTTACCGCGGCGCCGATGACGCTTTCGCCGGGGGAGAGGAGCCGGAGGGCGAAAAAGGAAGGCAGGAATCCGGCCAGGTGAGAAAGCTGACTGGGACGTCGTAAAACTAACGTCGAAGTTGATCATATCCGTGTGAGAGGGACAAAGATCCAACAGCGTTTGGCGGTCATACACAAACAGTGAGTTGACAGGTACAAGAAAAGACGCGAACAGCACAAAAACAAGCAAAGCTGACAGCAAGAGACGGCAAGCCTCAGCACATACTGGCGCCATCTTGGATTCTACCAAACTTGTCCCAATAATATTGGGCTGTGACCGGTGCTGCGCTGCGGCCACCGTGTTCAATGGAGAAGTCTGTTCTACAAAATTTACAGGCAACATGCCACTTCCCCTTCGAACTGTCCTGGATAAACTGAAATTTTTGTTTCCATTCGTTTTGGAACTTACAAGCGTATTTCTTCATCTTACTCGTCGTCGGCGTCGCCATGGCTGTATCTTCCTCGTCCTTCTGCTTCGTCTCCTTGTTGTGTGCGCAGTTGTGCACTGCACTCTCTAAAAGCCGTATATGTTATAACGTGATTGGGCAGGTACGCTGTTTATATCGTGGGAAAGCGGACGTGAAAACAGGCTGTCGACTCGTCACTCAGGTCAGCATGGAGCTGGAGGGGGCGTGGCCTCCAGCTACGGCTGGAAATCGGGAGATTTTCGGGAGAATATTTGTCCCGGGAGGTTTTCGGGAGAGGCGCTGAAGTTCGGGAGTCTCCCGGGAAATTCGGGAGGGTTGGCAAGTATGGTTCCTACTCAGAACCAATTAAGCTCATAAGTTGAGATACCTTTTTCAGTGCAGGTCCATCTGCTGGACCTGGTGTGTCGCTGCGCTGCTTGAGCCCAATGCAAATAGACTTATGGAGAAAAATGAAAATAAGTCGCTGGATTGCAAGTTTTAATGGGTTGTACTTTTGGCCCAAGAATTGGTTTTACAGTGGTAACTCTAAATTAAATTCCCTCAAAAGTCATTCAGTTTTTTCTAAAAATACGTTTCTAAACTAAGGGTCAAAGAGTTATAAGTAATGTCAGCATATTGCAAGAAATTTAAAGCAAAGGTTCCACAGTGTCCAGATGACCGAAATTTCACTCACAAGTTCTCTTTATATATTTTTTGCTCTTGAAAATTAATCTTCTTTTCCCATAATATCAATTAGTTTTTGAGTAATACGTAGAGAACCAACTGTACTTAGCACGGCCCCTCTTTGTGTGATGTCATCTACAGAACTTGAGCCCATTCCCCCGCATAGACATTGTGGATAAAGGCAAATAAAACTATTACTTTCATTACTAATTGCATGTTTTTTTCAATTGTAGCAATGTATTATTTGGTATATTAATTATGATAAAACTTTTTTCAAAATAGGCTAGAGGTTACAAAACCTTTTGATTGCTGAATTTTTTTTTCTGTCAATTTTTTAAAATTATGAATCGATTTAGAATTGGAATAAATAAGAATCGCAATTCCGATGTGAATTAGAATTTTTTTTGAGCACCCCTAAAGGCCTACTGAAATGAATTTTTTTTTATTTAAACGGGGATTGCAGATCCATTCTATGTGTCATATTTGATCATTTCGCGATATTGCCATATTTTTGCTGAAAGGATTTAGTAGAGAACAACGACGATAAAGATCGCAACTTTTGGTATCTGATAAAAAAAAGCCTTGCCCCTACCGGAAGTAGCGTGACGTAGTCAATTGAAAGGCTCCGCACATTTTCCTATTGTTTTCAACGCAGCTAGAGCGATTCGGACCGAAAAAGCGACGATTACCCCATTAATTTGAGCGAGGATGAAAGATTCATGGATGAGGAACGTTCGAGTGAAGTACTAGAATGCAGTGCAAGACATATCTTTTTTCGCTCTGACCGTAGCTTAGGTACAAGCTGGCTCATTGTATTCCACACTCTCTCCTTTTTCTATTGTGGATCACGGATTTGTATTTTAAACCACCTCGGATACTATATCCTCTTGAAAATGAGAGTCGAGAACGCAAAATGGACATTCACAGTGACTTTTATCTCCACAACAATACATCAACGAAACACTTTAGCTACGGAGCTAACGTGATAGCATCGTGCTTAACTGCATATAGAAACAAAATAAATAAATCCCTGACTGGAAGGATAGACAGAAGATCAACAATACTATTAAACCAGGGACATGTAAATACACGGTTAATGCTTTCCAGCCTGACGAAGGTTAACAATGCTGTTGCTAACGACGCCACTGAAGCTAACTTAGCAACCGGACATCACAGAGCTATGCTAAAAACATTAGCTATCCACCTACGCCAGCCAGCCCTCATCTGCTCATCAACACCCGTGCTCACCTGCGTTCCAGCGATCGACGGTGCGACGAAGGGCTTCACCCGATCACAGATGCGGTCGGCGAGACGGAGGAAGTTAAGGTGAGTTCGCCGGCTAACGCGTCTGCTATCCATCTCTGTCTTCCTGGTTGTGTTGCTGTAGTCCGCCGCTAATACACCGATCCCACCTACAACTTTCTGCTTTGCAGTCTCCATTGTACATTAAACAAATTGCAAAAGATTCACCAACACAGATGTCCAGAATACTGTGGAATTTTGAAATGAAAACAGAGCTTTTTTGTATTGTATTCAATGGGGTACCAATATTTCCGCATCAACGGATTCCGTCACGCGCATACGTCATCATATCTAGACGTTTTCAACCGGAAGTGTGGCGGGAAATTTAAAATTGCAATTTATAAGTTAAACCGGCCGTATTGGCATGTGTTGCAATGTTAAGATTTTATCATTGATATATAAACTATCAGACTGCGTGGTCGGTAGTAGTGGGTTTCAGTAGGCCTTTAATGTTTTTGCCGCCCTGGTCCATGATTACTTAGAAACTGACATGATCAACATGAGCAAAAAATAAATATAAAAACATTGCCATATCCAAAGGCACCATAGCCTGTTTTTCCTCATGCTCTTTCACCATTTCCTCAAACATCTTGAGGAAAACATCAGTAGAAGAGGATGCAAAATATTAAAACCTTATTTTTGTTTCGTTTTTGAGCACTGGCTTTGCTCTCCTTTCTCCTTTTTTCCGTAGGTTCTGACTTACTCTCCCCTGGAGGGTCCTCCTGATTTTTGGGACCGCATTTGGCTTGAATCTTTTTTCTTTTTTCCATCCTAACTCCAGCCACGACCCTTCTTCTTCAAAGTCACACTGCTCTCGCTTGTTCGGGCCCATTTGGACTGAAGAGAGCCGTACTTTCTTCATATTCCCTTCATTTTGAAATGTATGCAGGCTGACCCCCTGCTTTACTTGTATTGCTACAACCTGCATCAATCCATCTGGCAGACATATTTGATTATTCCTTCAAATTCTGTGCGAAAATAACATGTTTCGGGATGACTATGCAACCAAAACACTTAGTAGGCAATATTCAATTGCCTTCATTCCTCTGCTGATGCAGGCCCACACGCATTTTGGAGCTAATGGCAGCCGTTCCAAAATGTGCTGAAAAATGTCAGAAAACAAGCCTAGAGTCACTACTGTGCCTATTTTGGGGGTAATTTTACCTGTCAACATATTTTTTTAGGTCCAGAACTTTGAAATAAGTGCCAATGTTGTTTTCATTAGAGGGGCCCCTTCAGGATACTTTGACGGGGCTGAAGGGAAACTAAATGGTCAAACAATTAGTGAGTCCACGCTGACTTTTTCCTGATTTGTGAACAGACTCTGTAGTGAATTTGAGAACTCACCCCTAATCAAATCAGCAACCTTTTTCTTGGCCGTCTGTGCTATCCATCAGCGTTACTTGAAGCTGCCGGCTTACTCATAAAATTAACCCACTCTGCTTGCTTTCCAGAAAAGACTAATGGTTCTTAGTGAGGCTTTAAGTCGCTGGTCCTCTCGGGACTAGAAAATCGCACGAGACGCTGCTGTTTTGGAAAACACATGACGTGTTCATTCACTATATGTTCATGCCAGTAAATAGTCAATGTCCGGGAGGTAGAATGACTTGCTTTTCCCACCACCGCTTGCTCCAAACTGACTCTCAGTGAAGACCATTCAGAGTGGTCATGAATTATCATCATTACCCTGGTTTGTCTTGCACAGACCTGAGCAAACAGACATGACAGCCTGAAAAGCACTTAGTTCATATTAGTGACTCCCCTCTATATAAAAATGCATCATCATTTCGCCCCTTTTTGTGCTTTTGACAGGAAGTAGTCAGGCTCTCCGCCAGGAAATTGCTCTTACTGTACACTAAGAATGTGTGTGTAATCTCGAGCTTGCGTTTGGACTGGGCAGCAGTGGGTAACGCAAGCGCACGCTTCTCCAGTGGGACTTTGTGCAACACACTAATTGGCACAAGCAGCGAAAAAGTTGGTGAAGTAAAGTTGTCTGTCTTTTAGCACCTCATGCACTTCTCCATAGGAGGGTTTTAACTGAGCGCTAGCAGCCTGTGAAAAGATGTCCTCTTCTCTTATCTGGAGCTGTTGACATGCAAACACTGTGGTCGGTTAATGACTTTGTCCTGTGCACATCATTGTCTCTTACCATTGACTTTTATAGCCCGGTAAAGTCAACGCCGAGATGTTGATTACTGAGGTAGAATTAACAAAATGTTCCGTAAAATCCACCGTTCCCTGCTGGAAGTGGTCTATTATAACAAGAAGAGCTCATCCCATCCGTTCAAGGAATTATTATTTATTCACAATCTGGTTCTTTTTCAACTCATCATTTTATTTTTAGATCCTATTTTGACTGTCATTAAAAAAAACATATTTTGAAGAACGGTGCAATAATAACTGAGAGATGGTCAGAGCAATCAATGTGTAATCTTACAATCCACTTCCACCCTTTTATGGCACACTCGTATACACTTTTAACTGCTTGTTTATTGCTGTGCAGGAGGGCCACAGAGGATGTCAGTGGGGATTTATGCCCGAATCAAGTTGTGTTTTTGACAAGAGCTCGGGGACAGGCAAATGAAAACCTTTGTTTTTTTTCACGATTCTATAAACAGCTCATGACTGGAGATGTCACGACCTCCCGGGGGAGCCGACCAAGACAACATATGTTCTCTTGTACTCGTGACGCCATCATTGACTGATCCATCATCTCATCTTACAAGCCTTCTGAAACATCAATTTGTATGTATAATTCAAACATAAACTTAACTTACACTGGTATATTTTTACTAAATACATAACTGGTATTCTAGATGCTGCAAACACAAAAAAATATGATAAAAGGCCTAAGTTGTAATTTTTGGGAAGCAAGTCAATATTAAAAGAAAAATAAAATGCATGTTTTAGTAGAAGTAATTTTCGGAATAAAATTGCTATCTTTTTATATTAGTGAAATAAAGTTGTAATATTACAATTTAGAATTTAACTGATCATACAAACTCATTAAATAACAATATTAATAACTGGAGGGGAAAAATAGGATGTTTCAATTTACACCTAAAAGCGTGTCCAAAGTGAAGTGAAGCCATGGGACCATTTGTGGCTTGTGGCTTTTTTTATTATTGGCATTTTGTGTGGGGAAAATACATTTAAACAAAAAAACTAAAAAACAACAGCAACATTTCAAAAAAGAGCAGGGATTTAATAAGAATTAAGTCAGAATAAGAAAATACTTTATTTTATCTAACAGGAAAAAAGTTCCAATATCAGGGAAAAAAAGTATTATTTAAGAAAAAGCTAAGGGTGCCGAAAAAAATTGATTCACATCCGAATCGCGATTCTTATTTATTCTATTCTAAATCAATTACCGGTAATCATTTTCCAAAATCAATGGTAACGAAAACTTTTTTTTTTTTAAGAATCACTTAAAAAATTTTTTTTTTTTGCTCGTCACGTCAGCAGTCAATAAGAGCTTTTGTAACCTGTAACCTGTTTTGAGATGGTTGTACCATACATTTTGTACCAAATAATACACTGCAAGAATCGGTTGCAATTGAGAATCGTGTTAAATCAAGAATCGATTCAGAGTTGAATCGTTAGCTGTTGTAAGATTCACATCCGGAGAACATTTTTATTTTTTTAGTTGTAATACTATGAGAAACGCACACTTCAAATAATAACGGTGTATTTTTTTCTGAATTATGTTGCGAAAAAGTTATATTACATGACAAAAAATCTGAGAAAAAAGTTTATACTAATAATTTGTTTTGTCAACTACAACACAAAGCGAAGATGCAGGTTGTAGGCTATAAAGACTCTTGGTACGAGTTGGTTTGCATAATATAAAAAATATCATATGGTGGAAAAAATTTGGACAACTAAGTTGTAAAGGCTGAAAACAGTTTGCTTCTAAAGCAAGACCTTCAAAAAAATGATGCAGCATGACGAGCAAATAAACGCCAAAAAAACGTCACCCAGCGATTAAGCAATAAAAAATGGAAGTCAAATAAATATGATAGCTTCACATCTCAATCTCCGTCCTTAATGCAAACATACAAACGCACGCTTTCCAAAGATAAGTGTCGAAACTTCAGGCATCATAACGTGAACAGCAGACCGTGAAGATGCAAGATAAACTGGAGCTCCTGCAACGGTCATAAAAATCATGGGTTAGTTTGAGAACCTGAGATGTCTTTTGTGTGCAATGGAGGGACTTCAAAGTCTTTTTGCAAAGGCAGCATATAAGCATCAGGACAAAACATAATCGATCTGTGCAGCCTTGGAACTACAGTGTATTAAAGCTTCGACCGCCACTTAAATAAAGCGTGCAGCGTGTGTGATGAATGCATAGAGAGGGCTAATTGATAGTAAAAAAATGAGGTAATATTCAACTCATACAGTACGTCACCCTTTCTAATGCCTCACTTCTAGAAATGTGTGTAGATGCTCTTTCTGTCCTAATAAAAGTGCAGAATAGATTTGTCAATTAAACAATCGGGTGGCCCTGATTACAACAATCGCCCTGAAAATTAACCCTATTTATCTTGATAATAATGTCCATTTATTGTATACATTGCATCATCTTGCGCATCTTTTAAAGACTCAAAGGATACTTTGTGCCATTCATGTTTTGTTATTTGTGTTGTGATGAGTAACAATACAATAGTAATATTTTCAATTTTCATCTCTGTTCGCACAGTAAATTAGCCAAAAAATGGCAAAGCGACATATAAATGGACACTTATTCCTTACAACACAAAAAAAACCTATATAAAGGACAATTCTTGATCTCACATGAGCTTAAGTGTACAAGCTGGACTACTGGCTTTCAATTATCAATTTTCACCATTGTCAATCAGATGGGACTACTTTCCCCCACTCAAAGCATGCAGAAAATGTTACGTGTTAAAGTTCGCCTTCCGTCCGAATGTAGCTGAGATAGGCTCCAGCACCCCCGCGACCCTGAAAGGGACAAGCGGTAGAAAATGGATGGATGGAAGTTGAAAATTTTTCAAGGGTACTTTTGTCCTGAAATGACAAGTGTGTGCCTATATTGATGTTTAATGATGGTGTATATGGGGAAAATGTTCATCCCTGAAAAATTAACATACTGGCCATTAAAAGGTTAAAATCCGTTAAGTCATATTTATTGAGGTATATATATTTTTTTGTTTATTCCAGCTTAAGAGTTTTGTAATATTTGCTCATTAAAAATAAAACATATATATTTTTTCTCAGCAGTTTTTTGTAAGCGCGCTTTTTTGTCATTAGTACTTCAAGTGTGAGGTTAATTTTGAAACTGACACTGGAGAAAGAAATCTCAGAAATCAATCAATGAGAAACAACTGAAAATCAATGTTGCCAGTCACTAAGTAAGCTTAATGATCATTGTCATGTGTTTATATCAGTGACGTGCGGTGAGGTTCATGACTGGTGAGGCACTAACTTCATCACAGTCAGATTTACAAACAAATGAACCCTAAAGAATATCTTATTCACCATTTGATTGGCAGCAGTTAACGGGTTATGTTTAAAAGCTCATACCAGCATTCTTCCCTGCTTGGCACTCAGCATCAAGGGTTGGAATTATAAATAAATAAATGGGTTATACTTGTATAGCGCTTTTCTACCTTCAAGGTACTCAAAGCGCTTTGACAGTATTTCCACATTCACCCATTCACACACACATTCACACACTGATGGCGGGAGCTGCCATGCAAGGCGTTAACCAGCAGCCATCAGGAGCAAGGGTGAAGTGTCTTGCCCAAGGACACAACGGACGTGACTAGGATGGTAGAAGGTGGGGATTGAACCCCAGTAACCAGCAACCATCCGATTGCTGGCACGACCACTCTACCAACTTCGCCACGCCGTCCCGTTGGGGGTTAAATCACCAAAAATTATTCCCGGGTGCGGCGCCACTGCTGCCCACTGCTGCCCACTGCTGCCCACTGCTCCCCTCACATCCCAGAGGGTGATCAAGAGGATGGGTCTAATGCAGAGGACAAATTTCACCACACCTAGTGTGTGTGTGACAATCATTGGTACTTTAACTTAACTTTAACTTTACACATACAAACTGTAGCACACAAAAAAGCACATTTAATAAAAAAAACGTTATTATGGTCTTACCTTTACTTAGAAGTGCGGGAACAGTGGTGTTTGTGACGGAGGAGTTGTGAATGAATGAAATATGAAATCCGTGCTGTAGTCTGCAGGTGTACCTAATGTTGTGTCTCTGTGGTCGTTCGCGGCTCCTCCGGCGCGAGCATTATTGTTTTTGCACTTTTTGGCTTCTGGTTAAGTGACTTTTTTTGGGTGGATTCGGTCTTGCACGTGGAGGGTTTGGGTGTGGGCTTTGGTTGGTGTGGCGCTCCCGTCGGAGCACGGGGTGCATTCTACGGCGGGGGTGCTTTAGCCGGCACAAGGAGGCGGGGTTACTGCGAGCCTCACACAGTGTGTCTTCGCAGCAGTTTTATGATTGCTCAGCACAAGAAATACTTTACACACATACAGTTGTTGACAAAATACACTGTACATTATATACCTCAGCTAACTAAACTATGGAAATGTATAATATCATTCATATAGCAATACGGTCTCACTGCACAGCAGGCCAGCAGTTAGCCGAGTCCGCAATCCACGGTGAGGCACAAGTGCCTCAACTGGCTGCTGATCACCGCACCGTCTCTTCTCAGTATTTGAACGGCAAATGTGAAAATTCAGCGATTTTGAATAAAAATCATCTAAAACTGGTGAAGTTAAATGGAAAATAACTTTATAGTATAATCACTGAATACATATAACAATTTAATTTTTTTTTTTCTTTTTACATTTTTTTTCTTTCCATGATGGCAGGTGAGGCCCTCCCTCACCTGCCTCTAGTGACTGCACGTCACTGGTTTATATGTATTTATTTATTGGAATTAGGACAATGCATATTCATCAGCATAAAGCAACGATGTAAATATGCCGGAGTTAGCACAATAGCTAATTTTCATCCGTTGTGGTCATGATACAAAGGAATACATAAATCACGAGACATTACACATTACAAGCATACCATAAGCACAGACCATGGACAAAAAAATAAAACAAACAACAAACAAAAAAACAAGTTATATATATATATATATATATATATATATATATATATATATATATATATATATATATATATATATATATATATATATGTATATATATATATATATATATGTATATATATATATATATATATATGTATATATATATATATATATATATATATATATATATATATATATATATATATATATATATATATATATATATATATATATATATATATATATATATACATACATACATACACTAACCTTTAAAAGGTTAAAATCCCCCTTAGTATAATTATCATTTGGTATATATCAGACTGAAGTCATTCGAAATGTTTGACTCGTTTTAAGTGCAAAAAATATATAATAAAAATAAATATTTATAAAAAATAAAAACATTTTTTAAAGCTATTTTGGGAAGCTGGCATTTTTTAATCTGACACAAATAAGTGATTGCATTCAAAGGAACTCCTAAAGGGCTAATGCAGCATGATATTCATACTGTATATTATGCTGAATTCCTCATTTGATTTGGTCAAATGCAGATTTTTAATTCTTATTTTATCAACCTTTGTGTATGTGTGTGCGGTTGTGCGTGTGAGCTCTTCTAGGCTGCTGTAATAGAAAGTGAGAGGTGTGGTTTCGTGTTACTCAACACACTTCATGTCCCCATCCCTCGCTATAAAAGCCAAGAGACAGAGAGGAGGACAGCAAGTCAGGGCACCAGCACCTCAATCATCACCAGCCAATCTGCACCGGCAGACTTATAGACAAAAGTAGGTTTTCTTCTACCTTTTGGCAAATTTGTTTGAATCAAGTTGTAAGTTATTGTATATGAGAATGCATGTTAGTGTATTATGGAAGTTGTTGTGTTTTTTCCTCATCAGACAACCATGCTGAAATTGTGCATGATGCTCGCCACGCTCCTCTTCTGCTTGTTGGTGTTTTGGAGCACCTTTGCCGACGCATACCCGCCCAAACCAGAGAGTCCTGGCAGCAATGCCTCCCCGGACGACTGGGCCAAGTACCACGCTGCTGTCAGGCACTACGTCAACCTAATCACCAGACAGAGGTGAGGAAACTATCCACTTTGTGTCAAATTTAATAAGTTGGTCTGTCTGATCAACTTTCATCCAGAACCAGAATTTCTTCCTTCTCACATAAGCGCAAGAAGTTCTGACTCGATCTAACGGGATTTGACAGCAATATAAACATCTTCTCCATCTTGTATTTCAATTACCTGCAAATGTGCAGACTACATTTTGTAAACTAGTGGTTCCTCACCAAAATTGTAAAAAACATACTGTTGAGAAGAAAAATCTACCCAAAATAATTACCGGTACTTAAAATGTAAAAAAACAAAAAAATTAACATTTGATTTCTAGAATGTAAATTCTCACAAATTTAATGGAAGGCTAAAGTTATTCAACCCTCCAGGAACCTTGAAAGACCAAATGTGTACATTCTGATTATGTGATTGCTTTTTTCTCCTCAATATATCGATCACTTATAAGGCTAATGGTATCCAAAGACATGCACCTGGGGATAGGTCGAGTGGCAACACTAAATTGGCCCTAGTGTGTGAATGTGAGTGTGAATGTTGTCCGTCTATCTGTGTTGGCCCTGTGATGAGGTGGCGACTTGTCAGGGTGTACGCTGCCTTCTGCCTGATTGTAGCTGAGATAGGCTCCAGCGCCCCCCGCGACCCCGAAGGGAACAAGCGGTAGAAAATGGATGGATGGATGGGTATGATTTGTTTTTTAATATAATTTTTGAAAGGATATGATCCACTCTATTGCAAGGTGTATAGAACAGTGCATACAGAACATATTCACAGCCCTTCACTTTTTCCACATTTGGTTATGTAACAGCCTTATTCTAAAATGGAATCATCTTTTTCTTTCTCAAAATTCGACAGACAATACCCCATAATGGACAATGTTATTTTTTAATTTTTTAAAATGTATTAAAAATAAAAAAATGAAATATCACATGTACATAACTATTTGCATCCTTTGCTCAATACTTTGTTGATGCACCTTTGGCAGCAATTACAGCCACAAGTCTTTTTGAATACGATGCCACAAGCTTGGCACACCTATCTTTGAGCAGTTTCGCCCATTCCTCTTTGCTCATTCCTCTTGGCAGCACCTCTCAAGCTCCATCAGGTTGGATGGGTAGTGTTGGTTTTCATCCAGGATGTGTCTGTACGTTGCTGCATTCATCTTAGTTTAGTCAGGGTGGTGACCAAGAACCCGATGGTCACTCTGTCAGAGCGACAGCATTCCTCTGTGGAGGGAGGAGAACCTTGCAGAAGGAACAATCTCTGTAGCAATCAACCAATCAGGCCTGCATGGTAGAGTGGCCAGGCAGAAGCCATTTCTTTGTAAAAAGTTTAACAAAATGCTCCTGAAAGACTCTCAGACTATCAGAAACAAAATTGTGCGGTGTGATGAGACAAAGATTGAACATTTGGCGTGAATGCCAGGCATTATGTTTGGAGGAAACCAGGCACCGCTCATTACCAGGCCAATACCATCCCTACAGTGAAGCATGGTGGTGGAAGCATCATGCTTTGGGGATGTTTTTTAGCGACAGATACTGGGAGAAACTAGTCAGGATAGAGGGAAAGACGAATGCAGCAATATACGAGACATCCTGGATGAAAACCAACGCTTGCCATCCAACCTGATGGAGCGTGAGAGGTGCTGCAAAGAGGAATGGGCGAAACTGGCCAAAGATAGGTGTGCCAAGCTTGTGGCATCATATTAAAAAAAAACTTGGGCCTGTGATTGCTACCAAAGGTGCATCAACAAGGTATTGGACAAAGGCTGGGAATACTTATGTACATGTGATTTGTAATTTTTTTTATTTTCAATAAATTTGCAAAAAAAATATTTACTTTTTAAAAAAAATTGTATTGTCAGTATGGGGTATTGTCTGTACAATTTTAAGGACAAAAATTAATTTATTTCATTTTGTAATATGGCACTAACACAACAAAATGTGGAAAAAGTGAAGCGCTGTAAATACTTTCCAAATGCACTGTATATGCCTCCACTCTTTAAGCTTAAACCCCACTGATTCGCATTATAACCACATATATTTTATGTACTGTAATTCTGACATTTAATGCTTAATACTAAGAAATTTTGGCCTCTACCTCGAAAAAAAAATTAGAAAAAGTTCAATTAAAAAAATATACATTTTGAAAAACAAAAAAAACAAATCGGCATAAAAATATATATTGTGTTAAACTTTATGGTTAGGTATGATCATTTGATGTGGTTAAAGTAAGACTATATATATTAAAGATGTGATTTTTTTCCCCCCCTAGCATTGTTAAAACAATCAACAAATTGGAAGTGCTGTAGCATTGTCACACCAATTATTAAACATGATTTATAATAACACACAGTGTCAGAAACATGGGGTCTTATTTCTGTCCCTCAAAATACAATATAAACAGTTGTCCCTCTTTTATTACTGTTAATTAGATCTGGACAGGACCACGATAAATTAATTTCTGCAATGTAGGAACCTATATTTTACCTTCTAAATAAGTTTTTCAACATTATGAGCGCCCCCTAGACATGGAAAAACACCCTTTAGTTACCTTTACACTTTTTTTAGTCCAATATAGTAATGCTGCCTCAAGCTGAGCCTATCAGTGGTCAAGATGCTGAACAGCGCGCTCTGATTGGTTTGTTCTCCTGTAGTGGCCAATACTCCTGTATTATTGATATTTTCAGTTTATTTAGATATGTTTATGCTTGAAAATGCTTAATTTATGAGCAATAAATTGTAGAATATGATTTTAAAAGAATATAAAAAAGAAATCAACAATGTGGTGAAGCCGCAATATTTGAAGTTTGAAGGGCGAGGGACGACTGTACTTACAGCATTTACCCTAAACAGATAATATATTGGACTCATATGTGTGTGTTTGTACTTTTTGCAAACAGGGTATAAAAGTAATAATTTTGAAGGTACCACTGCATTGACAAGATATTGACAACCTACACAATGAGTGTGTCTCTCTAAAGGTTAACTGTTCCCCTATCCAATATACGGTATATATTACCTCATATTTCAGTTTAGCCAAACGTTACATCACCGATTGGAGTCAATTGTAAGTGGCAATTGGGTCCCACAAGTGAGCTCTGCTGGTAAAATAATAAACAATATGTTTTTTAATATACTGTATGAGGCAGCACCTCATCATCCATCAAGGTGATGTGTAATTACACAGGCTGGTATTTGTCTTTGTGTTACACCGTGTTTCTTTGTGTTTCTCCTCTGTGGCCATGCATAGGTTTAAGGAAAATAAGTTGGACAAGAGCATAAACTTCATTTGTTTAAGAATAATTAAGATACAATGGATTTTCTCTAGATATGGGAAGAGGTCTACCCCAGAACAGGCGATGGCTTGGCTGCTGTTTGGTGCTGATCCAAGCCAAGACTCCGAACCACAGTGAGCGATATGAATTATATGAAGTATTATCCCAAACATAGTGTTTCACTTACAATATGCTTTTGTCTCCTCTTGAACAGTTTGGATTATAACGAGTGGTAGTTGACTTCAAGGATACCTAATCCCACCTGAAAACCAAACGGCAATCAAAATGACTGGGATTCCCTGGAGAGAATCTTAATCTTAATGTACTTTAATTGTTCAATATACATGCATGTTTTTCTCCCATTCTCTCTGTCTGTCTGAATGCTTTGCTCTTTGTACACCTATTTGTTTTATCAGCAAATATGTAAATAATTTGTATGGAAAGAAATCAAACTTTACAATAAATGACAATAAATAGAAGTATGGAATAAACTGTTTGGGAGTCTTTGCTCAGCAAGGTGGATGTAATGTACTTGTACGCCACTAGATGTCGCTGTCTAGCCAATAAGCCTAAAGCAATTTCCGGTGACAGGCTGAAGCGTCAGACCCACGGCAGTAGACTCAGTCCACGCGCGTGTTGTTAACTACAACGCCTTCACTCCATCACGGAACCACACAACAGTCAACGAGAACAGCCTTCAACCCCAATGGAAGTGTTAGTTCCGTCGTAAATGATAGCACTTAACGTGTGTTGCCGTTGGAAGTGAGTGTGGGGATTAAAGGAGAGCAGTGCGTGGGGCTGAGTGGCATCCACAAGCAAGCTTCTGACCGAACGGCCGGATAAAGGTGAGCGGGAGAGATCCTTCTTTCGTTTTAATTTCACACCAATGTGTTTGCCTATTACGAACCCCAATTTTTGGGTGAAAATCCACAAATTTAGGACAGAAAGAACACAAAAGATGTTGTTGCCGCCAATTAGCGGCCATATTTAACGTTCATTGTGCTAGCGTAATTGACCTCCTTGCACCTGTGCCGTGACGTCAGCTGCCGCGTTAACCTTGAATTTTAAATCTTAAATCATTTACAATGGGTTAGTATTTGTATTAGTAATATTGTTGTGTGGTTGGATGTATACGTCAATTTTGAAACAGTCTTCTTTCAATTTCAAGGTTGGTGTAAAGACGAGGCTGCTTTTGCCAGTGCGCATGCTCACACGCTTGTGTAGTTGTTTCGATGCTCTTGCTAATATTATCATTAGTAAAAGAAAACTTGTGTGGCTCCCTGACTGTATTACTTTTTATGAAAATATAACTTAGGCTCCAGCACCCCCTGCCACCCCGAAAGGGACAAGCGTAGAATAATGGATGGATGGATAATTTAGGTCTAGGTCAGGGGTGTCCAAAGTGCGGCCCGGGGGCCATTTGCGGCCCGCAGCTAATTGTTTACCGGCCCGCCACACATTCTGGAAATGCTATTGCAAAAATTAAAAAAACATTTAAAAAAGTGGAATGAGGTGAAATCTAACTAGAAAAAGTTGCAATGTTGACACAAAGCTTTTTTTTCTTTTGTCTTTCTTTTTTTTTTTGCCATTGCTCCAACAAAAAAAAAAATCAATGTTATAATGAATTATTGACCTATTCAAGGCTCCAATTATTTCAAATATTTCAATTTAAAATGTTTTATGTGGGAAATATTGCATATATTGTGTGGTTGCCATACAAAAACATCAACATTTTATTTGACAAAAGAGCATAAAACAAACAAAATAATAGTTCAAACGTAAAATCGACAGATATATCTGAAGTTGAGCTCATAACTTAAGTGTTGAAAGTAAAAAAAAACCTAATAAAAATGTATCACTTTCTGAGTGGGGCACCTTTTAGATCCCAAATATATTTAATGGGATTTTATTTATCTTTTCACTGTGATTACTCAAAAATAATAATGAATTAAAATCAATGGTGTCCTGCATTATTGATATTTTTAAGGCTCTAATTACTTCACATCAAACATTGCTTTCTGAACGTTTTGGGCAGTGGGGGAAATAAATAAATAAATGGGTTATACTTGTATAGCGCTTTTCTACCTTCAAGGTACTCAAAGCGCTTTGACAGTATTTCCACATTTACCCATTCACACACACATTCACACACTGATGGCGGGAGCTGCCATGCAAGGCGCTAACCAGCAGCCGTCAGAGGCAAAGGGTGAAGTGTCTTGCCCAAGGACACAACGGACATGACTAGGAAGGTAGAAGGTGGGAATTGAACCCCAGTAATCAGCAACACTCCGATTGCTGGCACAGCCACTCTACCAACTTCGCCACTTCAGTCTTATTATAAAAAACTAAGTTGTCTTTGACAGAAAAGGCATAAAACGTTTTTGTTTTTTTAAACTTTGTATCAACCTGAAGTTGATATACTGTACAGATTTACTGTAAGCATTATATAAATAAAAAAATAATTATTTGACTTGTTTTTAACATTTTAATGACTTAGACTCTTTATGGTCCCCGGGAGCCCTAAAGGTAAAAAACAAACAAAATCCATATATTTTGTTATGGTTTGAAAATGAAAAATATCAAAATGGCCCCCGCATGCTTGAATTTTTCCATGTGCGGCCCTCATTGGAAAAAGTTTGGACACCCCTGGTTTAGGTGATATGGCAAAAACTGTAACACAATATAAGTTTTTTGTATTGGTCGATATCGATAATTGTTGATACTTTTTATGACCTATGGATAGGGCTGGGCGATATCGCCTTTTATTAATATCTCGATATTTTTAGGCCATGTCATGATACACGATATATATCTCGATATTTTGCCTTAGCCTTGAATTAACACTTGATGCATATAATCACACCAGTATGGTGATTCTATGTGTCTACATTAAAACATTCTTGTTCATACTGCATTAATATATGCTAGTTTTAAACTTTCATGCAGAGAGGTAAATCACAACTAAGTCAATTTACCAAAACTGTATTTATTAAACAGTTATTAAGCAGTGGCATGAACATTCATGTCATTTCAAAACTGAAAGTGCAAGATTGTCAGAGACATTTTAAAACAAGCTATAAGTGCACTTTTGTGCATGATGTCACTAAGATGACCTCAAAACAACACTAAATTAAAGTGCACTTTTTGTACAGGACGCCACTACAATAGTTTAAAATAAAGTGCACTTTTGTGGGTGATGTCACACAATATATTTAAATAACTGTCAAATAAAAATGAACTGCATAATAGGAAATCAAACAGCGTACGTCCTTCGCTATGTGGTAGGTTACTGCGGATGTTATCTCCTTCTGTTGACTATTTTTTTCATACGGTGTTGATGTGGGGATGGAAGACGCCAGGCTCAATTGGGTCAGTTCTGGTTGCTTAGTAGTGCTGCTACTTTTTGTCACGACGCTTTTGCCGCATACTTGACATATTACGGTTGTCTGTTCAACGTCTTCCCGCTTGAAGCCAAACCACCACCAGACAATGCACCACGTGCTGTTTTTCTTGGGAATTAATTCTTCTTCCTTCATTTGTTACCAGATTTGCACCTTCTTTCTCTCGTATTACCTCTCGCACCACTCCGCTAGCACCACAGCTAACTTTACCCATGCTGCTACCTCTCTGCTCGGCGAGAGTGAATGACGTTGCACGCGCGAAAGTATGTGACGTATGTAAGAAGGTGCGCTGGTTTTATGTCTCTGTGAGAAGGAGAGACAGGAAACGGTGAGAAACGCATGTAGTGTAATGCCCGCAACTAAAAGCAACTGCGTCAGAACGTATACTCGAATACTTACGATATAGTCATTTTCTACATCGCACAAAGACAAGCCCGCGATAGTATATTCGATATATCGCCCAGCCCTACCTATGGAAAATATGGACCAGGAGAAAATATATTAAAGGCCTACTGAAATGAATTTTTTTTATTTAAACGAATAGCAGATCTATTCTATGTGTCATACTTGATCATTTCGCGATATTGCCATATTTTTGTTGAAAGGATTTAGTAAAGAACATCGACGATAAAGTTGCAACTTTTGGTCGCTGATAAAAAAAGCCTTGCCTTTACAGGAAGTAGCGTGACGTCAACGGTTGAAAGGCTCCTCACATTTCCCCATTGTTTTCAATGCAGCTAGAGCGATTCGGACCGAGAAAGCGACGATTACCCCATTAATTTGAGCGAGGATGAAATATTCGTGGATGAGGAACGTTAGAGTGAAGGACTAGAATGCAGTGCAAGACATATCTTTTTTCGCTCTGACCGTAACTTAGGTACAAGCTGGCTCATTGTATTCCACACTCTCTCCTTTTTCTATTGTGGATCACGGATTTGTATTTTAAACCACCTTGAAAATGAGAGTCGAGAACACGAAATGGACATTCACAGTGACTTTTATCTCCACGACAATACATTGGCAAACATTTTAGCTACGGAGCTAATGTGATAGGATCGTGCTTAACTGCATATAGAAACAAAATAAATAAACCCCTGACTGGAAGGATAGATAGAAAATCATCAATACTATTAAACCATGGACCTGTAACTACACGGTTAATGCTTTCCAGCCTGGCGAAGGTTAACAATGCTGTTGCTAACGACGCGATTGAAGCTAACTTAGCAACCGGACCTCAAAGAGCTATGCTAAAAACATTAGCTATCCACCTACGCCAGCCAGCCCTCATCTGCTCATCAACACCCGTGCTCACCTGCGTTCCAGCGATCGACTGTGCGACGAAGGACTTCACCCGATCACAGATGCGGTCGGCGGCCCGGAGACGGAGGAAGTTAAGGTGAGTTCGGCGGCTAGCGCGTCTGCTATCCATCTCTCAGTCCTCCTGGTTGTGTTGCTGTAGTCCGCCGCTAATACACCGATCCCACCTACAACTTTCTTCTTTGCAGTCTTCATTGTTCATTAAACAAATTGCAAAAGATTCACCAACACAGATGTCCAGAATACTGTGGAATTTTGAGATGAAAACAGAGTTTTTTTGTATAGGATTCAATGTGTCCGCATACTTCCGTTTCAACGATTGACGTCACGCGCATACGTCATCATACATAGACATTTTCCACCGAAATTTTAGCGGGAAATTTAAAATTGCACTTTATAAGTTTACCCGGCCGTATTGGCATGTGTTGCAATGTTAAGATTTCATCATTGATATATAAACTATCAGACTGCGTGGTCGGTAGTAGTGGGTTTCAGTAGGCCTTTAACTGTTCACATTTTTATTTCAAATGTTCCTTTGATTATAATCCCCTCAGCGATCAAGACAGAAAGGAACGGAAATGTCAACACAACCACGGAAAACATCCATCCATCCATTTTCTACCGCTTGTCCGTTCGGGGTCGCTGTAGCCCAGGGGTCACCAACCTTTTTGAAACCAAGGGCTACTTCTTGGGTACTGATTAATGCGAAGGGCTACCAGTTAGATACACACTTAAATAAATTGCCAGAAGTAGCCAATTTGCTCAATTTACCTTTAACTCTGTTATTATTAATAATTAATGATATTTATCTTTGTGGAAACACTGATCATCTTAATGATTTCTCACAATAAATATATATAGAAACAGATAAATATCAATATGCAACACTTTATTTTTATATTTTCTCTAAGTGCACATTTTTCAAATTGAACATTTTCAAATGATCACTTCTAAGACAGTCTTGTGAAATCACAATATCCCATTTTAACTAGCTAGCCACTAACATTTTTTAACAAATCATGAATTACTTTGCACCATGTTTGTACAAATAGTAACTCATGTAAAATACAAAAGTAAACTCTCAAATTTTTAAATCATGTCACACTTTGAACTGGACACCAAATCTGTTATCTGTTTCTTTGTCAGTTAGTGGAAAGCCTGGCATTGCATGCTGTTAACTAGTGTGTTGTACTCTGGTGTGTAACTTGACACTGCAACTCTGAGTGAGTCTTGCAGATGTGCATCAGTGAGGCGTGTTCTGTGTTTGTTCTTGATGAAGTTCATGTCAGAAAAGGCTGATTCACAAAGATAAGATTTTTCCTCATTGTTTGCGGAACCTTCTTAATCTTTTGGACATATTTTCACAGCAATCTGGCCTTAAGCTTAATTATGATAAATGTAAAATGTTAAGGATCGGAAATCTAAAGGGAACATCCTTTCGAATGGAATGCAAAGTGTTGTGTTTATAAATTATATGCAATCTGTTGTGTTCCCTAATTTTTTTCTGTGTACATGAATGAAGGTGTGTGTTGCTGAGTCCGACTTGGACATTATCTGGACTGGGCCTGGTTTAAAAAACCCTCTAAAAAAATCTAATTTCATTGACAACCTGGTCTGTTGAAGATAAGGCCCTTTTAAAAAAATAAAATAAGATAAATAAATAAAAAACATTTTCTTGGATAAAAAAAGAAAGTAAAACAATATAAAAATAATTACATAAAAAAATAGTAATTAATAAAAATTTAGTGGACCAGCAGCCTATACAATCATGTGTGCTTCAGGGACTGTGTCCCTTGCAGATGTGTTGTCTATGTTGTGGGAACCAGAATATTGGTAGCAGAAAGAAAAAAACCCTTTTGTGTGGATGAGTGTGCATGGGGGAGGTTGTTTGTGTTGATGCACTGATTGAAAGTGTATCTTGTGTTTTCTATGTAGATTTAATTTAAAAAATTTTTTTTTTTTTTTTTTTTTTTTTTTAGAACAGGCCCGCGGGCGACTCATCTGGTCCTTACGGGCGACCTGGTGCCCGCGGGCACCGCGTTGGTGACCCCTGCTGTAGCCTATCTCAGCTGCATTCACAATCAATACCAATGAATAAAAATAGATTTGTTTTAAATGTATGTATACATTTTTAAGCCTTTTTAAAGAAAATCATACCATAGCAAATTATGCAAACTACTCGATGACGTCATTCTGAACACACCCATAACCACACTTCCACCGCCACAGGTATGTTGGCAGTTTAGGGGAAACCCTGCAGTATATTGATATAATTTTATCGGCCCAGCCCTAATATCAATTATCAGCTATATAACCAAAAAGCTGGCCTATTCATGACATTTAAGGTATGTGTCATGATTGATGGGTACTACTAATTGTACTGGACCTCATTTAGTGGTATGCAAAAACATCTGATTTGAAAAAAATTCATGTATTTTATAAATATACACAGCCCTGCTGACTTCAGGGAAGTTGTGAACAGGTCAACAGTCAATCACAGAGCACAACTATTTGCACTCACAAAATTTAGGGTCTCCGTGTTTGTAGGATGTGAAGAAAATAAATATGTGTGGGTTTATACGTGAAATATGTATTAAGTAATTATCCCCGCACACATTTATTAACCAACAATTGTCAACCAACAAATTCAAATTCAATATTTGTTTGCACAAATATGTTTGTCTGCCACAGCCAGTTACCAGTTAGTGAAGTAGGAATGATTGTGGTACTTTAGAAGCAAATATTTTTGATGTGGTATTTGTTGACAAAGGTTTGGTCCATTTAATTTATTAGGGAAGTAACAGTACATCACAACATATTAGAAGTTATGTTATAGCATAAGCACCAGTGTGTCTGTGCTGTAATAGAAGTTTGAATTATATACTGATTATTTCTGGTAGGAAGTTGAAAGGTACCTTTTTATAACCGGCAATTTTTAACCACATAACAGAATAAAAAAGCCTTATCAAAGCTTTTTGAGATAGTCTGTTACATTAAAAATCTTTTTGCGGCAATTTTAAGAAGATTCTTATCACATTTTTAAATTTGGATGTGAAGGATTTACCATAAATATTCCTGCGGGAGGCTCAAAGATCAGCTAATCTCATTCATCTCTGATGGAAATGTCATCCTAGTTTATCATGACTTGTTTGAAGTACTTCTTACCCCACTTTCCCTCAGAAAGATTAAAATACTTAATGCATGAGCCTCATTATAGTGTCATGTAAACTTTATGTGACATTGCTGTATGTACAGGAGAATTTTACTGTCATTCATAATAATGCACCCTGTTTTCTCACTCTGGGGACGGCGTGGCGCGGTTGGTAGAGTGACCGTGCCAGCAACCTGAGGGTTCCTGGTTCGATCCCCACCCAGTACCTCGTCACGTCCGTGGTGTCCTTGAGCAAGACACTTCACCCTTGCTCCTGATGGGTCGTGGTTAGGGCCTTGCATGGCAGCAGTGTGTGAATGTGTGTGTGAATGGGTGAATGTGGAAATAGTGTCAAAGCGCTTTGAGTACCTTGAAGGTAGAAAAGCGCTATACAAGTATAACCCATTTACCATTTACTCTGCCTGAACTTCATTTGTCATCATCGCTTTAGGGTATTTACATCCATAACCAAAAATATAACATTTACTTTTAGTATATACTAAAAATGTCTTCTTCTCCACATTAAGAAACTGATGGATGGAAAGAGTCACTTTAATGACATCCATGCAGGCTGGCGATTACACAAGCTTCTCCTCGGGGGTTTGTGTCTCAGCATGTTGCCCTGAGGCTTACTGTGCTATATATACATACACACATACATACATACATACATGCACACACAACATTACAGTTTCATTTGGCACTGGTCATATTCTACTGGCTATGACCTACTGTGTGTGAGATAATGGTGCATTGTTTTAATACAAACTCCTCCTTTGTGTAGTTATTTGGTGTTTAATTAAGGACACTATTATCTTTGCAGGTTAGTGTGAAAAACAGCTACTGGCCAGAATTATGCTAATATTTATAATATACTGTACTACTGTAAATATGATAGTGATCAACCCTGTTATGAAGCTAAATAATGGTCAAACCTTTAAATGATATCAGTTTTTAATTACATCATTATTTTACGCAGTTTCCCTTGTTGCCATGGCAATGTGCCCTGGGAAAAAAAACGAGGAGCCACGCTTGGTTGTCTTGGATACGGCAGTTTTCCCTTGTAAAGTAATGAGAGAAGCTGAACCTGTGGGAACACAAGGTTATTTTTAGGCCTGACGCCAGCTTGCATGTGTGGATTAAGACGTGTTCGCCCATTGCTGTGTGTGTGTCCGTGCGTGTGCGTGCACATGTTTACATGCTTTAATGCGGTCTCACTGTGGGAGCAACTCAAGGCACTTTGCACTTGTCATAAAAACACCGGGGCTGTCCCTTGTGCCAATTGCTATAAATGTGCGGAGATATCTACTTTCAATATATTCCCACTTCACTTTTGTTTGGTATTTGATGATTGTTACATAATGCAAGGCACCAGCTTCAACATCAAGGCACAAAAACACTCACTTCCCAATGAGTGTATTTGTTCCTTTATTTAACCAGGTAAAAACTCATTAAGATTAAAATCTCTTTTGTAAGAGTGATCTGGCCAAGAGGGCAGCAACATCCATCCATCCATTCATCCATCCATCTTCAACCGCTTATCCGGAATCGGGTTGCTGGGACAACAGCTCCAGCAGAGACCCCCAGACTTCCCTCTCCAGAGCAACACAAGCAACTTCCTCCTGGGGAATCCCGAAGCGTTCCAAGGCCAGAGAGGAGATGTAATCCCCCCATCTGGTCCTTGGCCAGCCGCGGGGTCTCCTCCCAGTGGGACGTGCAACGAGGACCTCCCTAGGTAGACGCTCGTGAGGCATCCGCACGAGATGCCCGAACCACCTAAGCTGGCTCCTTTCCAAGCGAAGGAGCAGCGGCTCTACTCCAAGTCTCCCTCGAGTGACTGAACTTCTCACCCTATCTCTAAGGGAGATGCCAGCCACCCTTCTGAGGAAACTCATTTCGGCCGCTTGTATCTGCGATCTTATTCTTTCGGTCATGACCCACACTTCATGACCGTAGGTGAGAGTAGGAATGTAGATAGCTCGGTAGACCGAGAGCTTTGCCTTCTGGCTCAGCTCTCGTTTCGTCACAACAGTGCAGCAGAGGCACTGCAATACTGCCCCAGCTGCTCCGATTCTCCGGCGGATTTCCTTCTCCATCTTTCCCTCATCGTGAACAAGACCCCAAGATACTTAAACTTCTCCACCTGGGACAGAGTCTGGTCCTCTACCTGGACTGTGCAAACCATTGGTTTCCTGCTGAGAACAATGGCCTCAGATTTGGAGATGCTGATCCTCATTCCAGCCGCTGAACACTCTGCTGTGAACCGATCCAGTGAGAGCTGAAGGTCATGAGGTGCCATCAGGACCACATTATCTGCAAACAGCAGTGACGCAACCTTTAGCCCCCCGAGACGTATACCCTCTACGCCATGGTCACGACTCTGCCTAGAAATCCTGTCCATGAAAATCACAAACAGGATAGGTGACAGAGCGCAGCCCTGGCGGAGACCAACCCCCACTGGAAACGGATCCGACTTACATCCAAGCACTCGGACACAACTCTCGCTTTGGTTGTACAGAGATTGGATGGCCCTCAGCAGGGTTCCCCTCACCCCATACTCACTCAGCACCTCCCACAAGATCTCCCGGGGGACCCGGTCATACGCCTTCTCCAAATCCACAAAGCACATGTAGACTGGATAGACATACTCCCAGGCCTTCTCCAGGATTCCCGCAAGAGTAAAGAGCTGGTCAGTTGTTCCATGACCAGGACGGAATCCACATTGCTCCTCTTGAATCTGAGGTTCGACTATCGGCCGGACCCTCCTTTCCAGTACCTTGGCGTAAACTTTCCCAGAGAGGCTGAGTAGTGTGATACCCCTGTAATTAACACACACCCTTTGGTCCCCCTTTTTGAAAAGGGGAACCACCACCCCAGTCTGCCACTCCCTCGGCACTGTCCCAGACTTCCACGCAATGTTGAAAAGGCGTAGCAACCAAGACAGCCCCTCAACACCCAGAGCCTTCAGCATTTCTGGACAGATCTCGTTACACCCTCTGTTTAGCCTCGTCCACAGCCATAGCCGCTACCCTTCGGGCCTGTCGGTACCTTGCAACTGCCTCCAGAGTCCCCTGGGATAACATACCCCGGTAGGACTCCTTCTTCAGTCGGACGGCTTCCCTGACCTCCGCTGTCCACCAGGGTGTTCGAGGGTTACCGCCCCTTTACCAGCGACAGGTTTAACAAATACTTGTAACAACAACAAAAACAGAAGCCGTTACACACTATAGTTAAAAGCAGAAATTACTTCCAACATAAAAACACGCAATAAGTAAAAAATTAAATGTTTCAATAAAAACAATTCAGTTCAGGTAACCTCAGATCCTTTTATAATTCATTCCATGATCATGGAGCAGCAAATCTGAAGGCTTTTTTTTATCCAGACAGGTGTGGAAACACTTCACACTAAAATCGAAGGAAAACACAGTAGTATACAAACATTGCAAAGTGGCGCTCGCATACCACAATAGCACAAGTTCGATGTTGTAGCACCTGTCGAGAAAGCGTCCGATTGAGGGACGTTCAGAGGTGAGGTAAGTCATATATTATCAAATGTAAACGCAAAAGTTGTGTTAGTAAAATAAATGTTATTCATTATGATAACCAGGATGTGTTCTCTCACTCCCACAAAGTCATCAAATGCCGCCAAAAGGTGTTGGAAACTAACAACGCTATCCGAGCTGTCGTGTTCAATTAGCCTTTCATTAGTTACCCCGCAAAAGTAGTCATGCAAAGTTATTAGGGTTATTCAAGTCATGCAACCACATGCTACTTGGATAGCTTGCGCTTGCACCCACTATAGTCTTTGTACAATGTAAGAGTTCCAAGTCCTTGTTCACAGTGTTAGCACTTGTGTGCCAAGTTCCTGTCAGCCATATTGGTTCTGAATATGAAGTTGCACTTTTCAAATGCAGTATTAAAGGCACTACCTAATCCACTTTTTATGCTTGATATAATGAAAACTGTTCTTATTGTTTTATTTATCATACTAAAAATATATTTGTATTTTAACTTTCTTAGGGAATATGATTTTGAACTCATTTTATGTGTGTTTTTATCTAAAACATTTTATGATGGCAAAATGAACATTGATTACTATTTCGCATGCAATGAATGCACTGTATTGCATTCTTAAAATTTTTAAACGGTTGTCATTATTGTATTGTTGGCAGGTTGAAAACAGCTCAGTGGATTTGCGTGGAGAAACCAACATTTAAACAGCACTGTAAAATAATAATCAAAAACGCACGAGAGACAATACCTTGGTTTATGCGGTCACACCACACAGCACATAGGGCTGTGAGCGCACCTGTTTTTATTAGCACACACAGATTGGCACAATCAACCACGTACGCATTTCAGCTGTGCGTGTCAGCCTTCCATAATGAAAACAGGCGTTTAGGAAATAAAAGACCATTTGGCCAAACGCAATAATTGAGGGCACATCTTAACATGTATAATTAAACCTTAATTAAGCAAAAATATGATTTATTCGATTAATCGGTTGGGATATTCGATAGAATACTCGATTACTAAAATATTCGATAGCTGCAGCTCTAATACCAATACCAATCACATGTATTAACTGTAATTTTTTCTATATTTATTGTGAGTGCTATTAACAATGTAACAATATCGATACCAAATTTAAACCAGTTAGTCTTTTATTACTTATTAGTTTTGATCACAATAAAGTCAATACTACACAATACTTATAAGTAAAAACTACAATTGACTACTCATTCAAATCCTTTGTGTTAGCCGTCAAAGTTTTTCCTGTGTCCAGGGAATTATTTCACAAATTTGTAAACATGAAAATAATCTAGACATTTCTGCTTCTGGCTTGCTCTTACTACGATAAACATGTTTAGCCTGGTCTCCCCGTAATAATGATACTCAAGATACTACGAAATTTACAAACCCTCCAATTTCACTTCCAATAGAACTAATTTCCACATCACAGTGCAATGAGTTTGCAATATTCTTTCATTATAAAGTTCAAGGCATTAAACATGCAATAATTCCTGGAAACAAATGACTACTCTACAGCCAACGAGTCAACTCGAGCTGGCACTCCCGTCACTGACAAAACAGTTGAAGAAATCATCCACAGTCTGAGTACATTAACATGCTGCCTTAATGAGTAACCCACTAGATGTCTCTAAACTGTGCTGAGCAGTTAGTTACCACAATGTGGTCATTTAGTTAACATCTCACTTCAGACTGGAACATTTCCAAAAGCCTTAAAAACTGCTGTCATTAAGCCCCTCCTAAAGAAAAGCAGTATTGATGGCACAGTACTGAACAACTATCAGCCTATGCCATTTTTGGGCAAAGTCCTAGAAAACGTTGTATACCAACAGCTTAGTGACTTTCTCCTGCATAACAATGTGTTTGATACTTTCCAATCAGGCTTTAGGCACCACCACAGCACCGATACTGCTCTGATCAAGGTGACAAATGATGTCCGCCTGAACACAGACACAGGAAAAGTCTGTCTTGGTTCTGCTGGACCTGAGCGCTGCCTTTGACACAGTTGACCCTACTACCTTAATACAGAGGTTAGAAAACTGGGTGGGAATATATGGTTCTTACTGGTTCAAGTTCTATTTCGATCACAGGACATACCTTGTTAAAATTTGTAACTGTCTCTCTGACCAAATGGCTATGACTTGCAGGGTTCCTCAGGGCTCAATTTTGTGACCCCAAGTGTTTAACTTCTACATGCTGCCACTAGGCCAGCTAATATGCAGCTTCCATGTGTCCTAACACAACCATGCAGATGACACTCAGATCTACATGTCACTGATGGCAGGTAAACGTTGGCCTGTTGATTCACTTTGTCCCTGTATTGAACAGATCAGTGTGTGGATGCAAAACTATTTTCTTCAGCTAAACTCAGACAAAACTGAAATCCTTGTCTTTGGACCACAGAAGCAAATATAAAATATTATTAGTCACCTTGAGACCCTGTCCCTGAAAAACCTAATAATCAGGTCATAAATGCACGGGTAAAAATGGACTCAGACTAGGGCTGGGCGATATATCGCGGGTTTGTCTGTGCGATATAGAAATTGACTATATCGTGATATTCGAGTATACGTTCTCACGCAGTTGCTTTTAGCTGCTGGCATTACACTATAGGCTCTCCTCGCTCTTTCCTGTGTCTCCTTCTCACAGACAGACAAGCGCACCTTCTTGCACACGTCACATACTGTCACGTCATACGTCACGTACTGTACGTATACGCCCTCGCGCAGCAAAGAGGGAGCAGCATGGGTAACGTTAGCTGTGATGCTAGCGGTAATACGAGAGAAAGAAGGTGCGAATCTGGTAACAAATGAAGGAATAATTAATTCCCCCCCAAAACAGCAGGGGGTCCATCGTCTGGCGGTGGTTTGGCTTCAAGTGGGAATATGTCTAACAGACAACAGTAATTTGTCAAGTGTGGGGCGAAAGCATTGCTATAAAAAGTAGCATTACTGCTAATATGTAGCATCATTTGAAAAGTCACCTGCTAGAGAATGAATAGTGCTTACTACGCATGTCAACACCTCCGTTCGGTGCCACACCAATTAAATCCAGAGGCAACCATTTCCACATCAACACCGTATGAAAAAAAAAACGACATAAGGAGATAAGGTCCGCCGGAACCTACCACGTAGCGAAGGACGTACACAATTTTATTTCCTATTATCAGCTAATTTTTATTTGACAGTTATTGAAATATCTTGTGTGACATCATGCACAAAAGTGCACTTTATTTGTTTTAAACTATTGTAGTGGCGTTCTGTACAAAAAGTGCACTTTAATTTATTGTTGTTTTGATTTGTCATCTTGAGGACATCATGCACAAAAGTGCACGAATAGCTTGTTTTAAGATGTTTCTGACAATCTTGCACGTTCTGTTTTGAAATAACATGAATGTTTGTGCCACTGCTTAATAAGTACAGTTTTGGTAAATTTACTTAGTTGTGATTTTCCTCTATGCATGAAAGTTTAAAATGAGCATATATCAATCAACAAAACAATACACAACAATACCACAATAATGCAATCCAATTCCAAAACCAAACCCGTCCCAGCAATGTTAAGAATAACAACAACAACAATAATAATAAATTCATTAAAAAAAGAGCATATATTAATGCAGTATGAACAAGTATGTTTTAATGTAAACACATAGAATCATCATACTGGTGTGATTATATGCATCAAGTGTTCATTCAAGGCTAAGGCAAAATATTGCGATATATATCGTGTATCGCGATATGGCCTAAAAATATTGAGATATTAAAAAAAGGCCATATCGCCCAGCCCTAACTCAGACTTTAACTTTAACAGTCACATTCATTCAATAACATCAGCAGCTTTTTACCACCTGAAAAACATTGCCAAAATCAGAGGATTAATGTCTAAATCAGACTTAGAAATACTAATCCATGCCTTTGTCTTCAGCAGGTTAGACTACTGTAATGGCCTTCTCACTGGGCTCTCTTAAACGACCTGTAAAGCAGCTGCAGTACATCCAGAATGCTGCTGCTCGAGTTCTATTACCGGGAAATACAACCACATTAGTCCAGTGCTTATGTCACTGCAATGGCTTCCTGTTGCTCAGAGAATAGACTTAAAAACAGCTCTGCTTCTGTACAAGTCTTTTCATGGTCTTGTGCCAAAGTACATCATTGACATGTTAGAGCCGTATGAACCGTCTCGAGCTCTAAATACGTCAGGGAGGGGTCTACTGCTGTTGCCCAGAGTCAGGACCAAACATGGTGAAACTGCGTTTCAGTTTTATGGAATAGTCTTCCTAAAGATGATGTGATATGGGGCTCAACATCAGCAATGTTGAAATTTAAGCTGAAAACACTTTTATTTAATTGTGCATATGACAACTAAAAGTATTTTATCTACAGTATTTGATTGATTTTACTTGATTATGATTGTTTTTCTGATATTAATTTGAATTATGATTTTAAGTGGTAGAAAATGGATGGATGGATGGATTTTATATTTTTATTTTTTACTTATTTTTATTTTCTTTGAATTGGCTTGTGTAAGAATTGTGCTCTATAAATAAAATTGCCTTGCCTTGGTTATTTGCCACAATGGAGGTGATTATATTAACTAAGCTGGTAATCAATCAATGTTTATTTCTATAGCCCTAAATCACAAGTGTCTCAAAGGGCTGTACAAGCCACAACGACATCCTCTGTACAGAGCCCACATACGGGCAAGGAAAACTCACCCCAGTGGGACGTCAATGTGAATGACTATGAGAAACTTTGGAGAGGACCGCATATGTGGGTAACCCCCCCCTCTAGGGGAGACCGAAAGCAATGGATGTCGAGTGGGTCTGACATAATATTGTGAAAGTCCAACACATCAGCGAAAGTCCAGTCCATGGTGGGGCCAGGTAATCGAATGTGACAAAATATAAATAAATATCAGTAAGGCAGAGACCAATCACATACTGTACTATTTCACAAAAATTGGCTGAGGCTGATCGGCACATCCTTAGTTTTTACTCGGGGTGTAATGATTTATCGATATACTGTATATATCAGTAGACTGATTTATATTCCAAAATTTCAAGTATATCGATCTGTGCTCGGCAAGTTTGCCTTCCAAAAGCTAAGTATTGATCCAAGATCATTTTAAAAAAGTTAATCGACCAATTTCATCGATACTAGAAAGAGGAAAACATTGGATTTAATGGCACATTTAGCACTTTTAATAGTAAAAACGTTAAGTCTATTTTCCCGTCTGTGGCGTCATCAAAACAAAAATGGAGGATACCTACGGTGGTTGAGAAAGGTCATAACAAATGCAAATGGCATAATGATGTAATATCTGTGTTGTGTGTGCACACCTTTTTAAGAGGTGTTGTTGTGTGCGAGTGAATGGAGTCATACGGAGTTTGGGTGTCGCTGTGTTGAGTGTCTGAGCGTGAGTTCTGGCGAACAGCAGCTCTTGTTTGTGTGTTTTGATTCCCTGTTACCGCTTGTTAATAAAGCATCTGAGAGTGTATCTCCAAATTTGTCAGTCCTTTTCCACTGCGGTACATTATAATATTATACATTTCAGCTACAGTACAATTGCAAAAGCCACAACCAACACAAATGACACAAAACAATGATGAAACTGCAACACAACTTTAAGGCCACAAAAGACGCGACCGAGAAAGCAGCAATGATAGCGGAGCAAGTTATGGCGATGCACCGACTTCCGAAACACATGGAGAAGTCATTCCTCAGAAACAAATAAATACAAGAAATTGATCAAGGAGGCTATCGAAATTAGGAAGCAAGGGGGCATACCTGATTTCGCACACCTGGGACGCTGTTCGTCATTGGCGGCCCCAGGATAGAGAACAGATACTGTATTGCCAGGTCGGGTAACCTTATTGAGCAGGTAAATCTACTATTACAATGTGAGTTACTGTACTTTTATTGAAATTTTCTTGAATGTTGAAATGTGAGCAAAAAAGATTTCCTCTTTGTTAATTCAAGCTAAAGTGTTGGTTGCACTTTATTCTAAAAAGATGTGAATGCATTGACCATTCATTGTTGTTTACTTGCTTGTTTGTATCCATAATTCATGTATATACTGTATATTTCCCTTACAAGAAATAAACAGAATATTAGAAACTTCACCTGCAGTGTCCAGTAGCCTATCCCGTATTTATTTCACAGTCACAGTGGTTGATTTTTTTTTTGGCTAAAATTACTGTATAGATTTCAACTTACTGAATCGTATCGGATCGTAACGTTCTAAAGAAATGAGATCGGCCCTAATTTCATATCGGCAACCACAAATATCGAATGGAATCGTCGTTAAAACAAATCGTTACACCCCTAGTTTTTACCTTATCATGCAGTATTAATTATGTATTTGGGATGTAACGATATGAACATTTCATATCACAGTTATTGACCAAAATGATCACGGTTGTCATTATTATGGCTGCATTGTTGAATGTGCTCAAAAAGTACTTGTACACACTAAAAAAAAAATATATATATATATAGCCACTGTTAGAACCATTTTAATATTTTTCACGCAGTCAGACCAGACTGTTATTGTGAAGGCTGAAAGAGCACTGCTGTTCTCAAGGCACTTGATAGCTATTGTTTTGAGTGTGGAAAAGACTTAAGGCTGTCTTGAAATACAGAATGCCTTTCAAGTTACTGCTGCCGTCCCAGCTAGTATTAACTTTGTAGTTTGGTCGGAGATTTAGCCAGTGTTTCAAGTGGCCTTTTTGACATTGTTTAGTTAGTGAGGGAATGGTTGAGTGTTTTAAGTGATTCCTCCTTACAAACGTATGTCTCACGATGACATTTTAGTGTACATGTCTGTGATGTTAAGCGTTTAACTATTTTGATTAGTCGATAGTCGATTAGTAGACTAATCAGATTATAAAGTGGACACATTCAGTGGCTCTAATTTAGCCATCTATTTTTAAATTCAGCTTGCGATATTTTAGGCATGTGCTTACTAACAACACATATGAATAATTTATGCATTGCTATTTATTTATACTGTAACTATGCTGCTCATTAGGCTTTTATAAAAATAACTATTTCACTTTTGTCCATTCAATAAATAGCAAGGACAGGCAAAGTGCTAAAAAAGGTATAATTTCTAATGTAAAAGAAAAAGTTAATTAAAATGTATCATTGATTAATTCTTAACATTTAGCCATCTAATCGATTGTATGTTTTAATTTTATGATACCGGCGCGTTTGTGTGTGTGTGTGTGCGTGTGCGTGTGTGTGTGTGTGTGTGATTGACGTTTGTTTTTGTGCCTTTCTTCATTGCAGTGCAAATTTGAGGCTGCTTTAAAAAGTACTTGAATTAATTTAGACAAAGTTTAGCCGGTGGACTTTGGTTAAAATTATAGTTATTTTTCACTCAACTTCGTCTCACACTTGTTAGGTAGCTCCCGTTTCGCAGACTTGGTGTCATAAAATCAAGATCTGCTTTGCAAAGTGAGCAAGATATTCATGTTTTTGATTAGTATAAGAGGAAATGTTCCCACACTTTACATATGTTCACCCACAATGTTGTTCGAGTGGCCGCGCTGACTTGACTATTGTCGACAAATTTTTCTACGACATATTTTATTGTCTATTTGTCAACGAATCGTTGCCCCTCTAGTCCGTTTCCAGAACAGATTGTGTTTGACAAAATATTAGAACTGTTGGTCATTCATTCATGTGACCAATTAGCCCAAAACTCAAACCCAAACAACAGTAATCCCATTCATTTTAGCACAATGCTTAAACAAAGGCTAGAAAACTACCAGTTAGCATCATTCTATTCCAAATCTTGCACGGCAAACTAAGCTCTGCTGAAATCCGCTTTACATTCTTAGCTGCCGTGTGGCCTCAGCATACTTTTAACAAGCTCTGTCATTTCCCTGTGCAAACACAGGATTCCGGGGTGGATTGTATCATAAGGTATTAACGACCACATCCGCATCGGTCAGTTTTGTAACATCCTTTTTGCTTATGAGCTTGTTGATCACTATCGCACTGCTGGTACTGTAATTACAGCTGTAAAGCCAGTAAATCCCTTCAAATGAAGTGAGCAAGTGAGACCATTTACATTTTAATGGCAGCTTTTATACACAACTTTATTATGTATGCACATTCAGATTGGATAAATGCAAACAACAATTAAAATTGATCGCTAATTTAAATGAATTGTAGAGAGTTCTACTGCATACCGTCAGTCTTTCAAATTCTAAGGAGTGTTGTAAAAACCTGGGAATGGAAGTGACGGCGACCAGTCCTCAGCATTTTAAAGTTTAACGTGAGGTTAAGACTCTTTATTTACACAAGGGTGACCCTGCAGTGACATTGGTTGCTGTAGCACTGCTTGTACCATGGCTACATATTGTCATAGCAACCAAAAATTAGCATCCTTTCTTCTCCTACTGGTGTCTTTGTCTCATCAGCTGTGTGCTTTCTTCATCCCTATTATTTAAACCTACGTCCCCCTTAATATTTTGCCACACGACCTCGGTCTTCTTTTCTTTTTGGTCACATTTGTATTGATTAAACATACAATTTATACCATTGCTGATTGGAGCTTTTATTTCATCTGTCATCTGACAGGCCAGTTTTGGATCCCATGGCGTTCTTTCTCTTGCTGCCTAATGTTAAATGGATTAATTAGAATCAACAGATCCTCTCTAAGCCAATGTTGGCTGGCCTGCCTACTCACTCGCTTGTTCAATCTTTCCATCCGCTACTTACAGTATATTCCCCCATGGACTTGAGGGCAGTAACTGAAGGGTTGTCCATCTAAAGCCCTAAACAGAGTTACATAGAGGTTAGTGTGGGTGGGGCCCTTTTTGGACTGATTGAAAACAAGATAGCTCTGAGCCGGCAACTGTTTTCATGGCAGGAAGGCATTTGTTTTCTTGGACATGTTTTTTTTTTACTCTTCTAAAGCTATCTCGCTTTTTTTAAACATTTGCAAAACATTCAAAATAATCCACTTGGCCAAACGATAGCCCTAAGAGGCAAATTATGCAGTAAAATGAATGTGAAATGTGAAATTAACATACATGTGAATTTAAAAGCTGTGCTCTCTGATTGATTTTTTTACCATCAATACGCACAGTATTGCCGGCTGATATGTCAGGGAATTTATGCAATCAATACTTGGAAATGTGTTTTGAATTATTCTGTCTTATCATTCTCTTTCTCTGCAGTTGACCTAACAAGTTTGCTGGAGGATTCCAGGAGAAAGACATTTATAAAATGCCTGTGGCAACATCTTGTTCTGACTCTGGTGAGTTTTCAAAAGCATCTGTGTGTCTTCTGTTCAGCCTGGGCCGATAACACATTATTGTCGATAGACAATATTATTGTCCACATTATTTTGAGACCAAATTAACCACTGATGTAATAATAATAATCATAATAATATTGAAAGTATACCCTTTCAAATGCAATAAACTTGCATTTCTTGTATATGTTGACATAATTGTAATGTAAACTTTTAAATATCGAAGTTACGGTACATAAAAAAACTAAATATACTCTGTCAGCAAAATTTTGCACTTTAGCACACTCAAAAGTTCGACATAACACAGTCCAATATAACGCGATTGTGCCAATGACCCCAAATTTTTGACCGTTTGTTTTCCATCAGTGTCAGTCGCGTTCACCAAATTATTGCGTATTTACAAATATACTGTCGTGACCCGTCCCTCTGGTCATGTCCTGTGTTGGTGTACTCTATGCGACAGTTGCACGTTTTCATTGCTACACTTAGACTTTCTTGTTGTTTGCTGTTGGCAACACTTTGAGTTCCAGTTAGCTTCACGCTAGGTTAATGTGCTGCATGTTTTTGTACATCGTACTGGAATTAAACAAGTTCTTACCTGCAAGCTGCTACCTTCCGTCCTTTGCATCCTGGGAGACATGAATGACCTTTGCAGACATGCAACCAGATTGTTACACTTACACCGTAAATCTTTATGAAAGTCTTCAAATGGAATTAAAACAAAAAAATACCTAAATAAAAATAAGAAAATATCGACCAAGTTATGTCCAAAGCTACTGATGTCCATTCCCTGACATGGGAGGACAATCCACCATTCACGTAACGTCACGTGGGGTCACTATTCACTAAGCAGGTTTAGGCAGCTGTGCTCCAGTGCATAACTTTTTTTAAATGTAAAGGGTAAAACATACAGCGGGCCAGACGACCGCGTTATATCAAACTGTGTGAAAATCACAACCAAAAGCTATAAGATGTTTTGTGTCTGTCAAGAAGGGGGTGGAGGACCCTCAAATATACAAAACCAAAACAATAAATAAAAAGGCCAAATTACGTTATTGTGACCAAAATGATCAAGGTTAGAATTATTATCGTGGTATTGTTGAATATTCTCAAAAAGTACTAATACACACACTAAAATCCTTTAACCAAATTTTATTTTTTCAATAACTAAAATAAAGAGCCACCCAATATACTTTCTTGGCAGCGGAAACCTCGAATATTGTTCTGGCTTCATAAGAGCCATGTTAATTTTATTTGTGTGATTAAATAGGTTAATCTTCTTCCATTTTAATTTGTAAACGTTTTAGAATGTTTTTTTTTTTAAAGATGCAAATTGGGTTATTAGTTCTTTTCACTTAAGGTTTTTTTTTATTTTTTTTATTTCTATTTTTTAAATTTTTTTATATGAATTTATTAAACTTAAGGTTTATGTGATGTCACGCAAGCTCACTTCCTGTTGAACGGATACCCGTCTGTTTCAACGCCACACTTTAGAGTTTATATGGATCACTTTGTGCAACGACAGCACAGCCTTTATTTTCAATGTGAATACTGTATCTCAGTTGTTTAGATAGCAATGTGTTTTTACAATTTTTTTTAGATTGGGGTATGACATTTCCTAATGGGGAAAGACGTTTGTCGCTTGTTTTCATGTTAGTATATAAGCTAGCAATCTATCGCTAGTACTTCCATAAGTTTATCAAAGTGCAGTTATCAATAGGGCTTGACCATTATGGCAAAAATAATAATCACAATTGTTTTGATTGATATTATCACAATTAATTACCCGATTATTCCTTAATTTGAAAACATTACATTACATCCATTTACTAAGATTAAAGATTAAAGATTAAAGTACCAATGATTGTCACACACACTCTAGATGTGGTGAAATTTGTCCTCTGCATTTGACCCATCCCATTGGGGAGCAGTGGGCAGCAGCGGCGCCGCGCCCGGGAATCATTTTTGGTGAATTAACCCCCAACTCCAACCCTTGATGCTGAGTGCCAAGCAGGGAGGTAATGGGTCCCATTTTTATAGTCTTTGGTATGACTCGGCTGGGATTTGAACTCCAACCTACCGATCTCAGGGCGGACACTCTAACCACTTGTCCTCGCAATAATCCACACATTTATTGGTGCGATACATCTTTGGACAATTTTTACCAATATTTAAGGTCAAAGCATAATAATTGTGTAAATGTATCAATAAGTGCCTTAACTACATTATGCTTGTGTAAGGAACTTTTTTGAAACCTTTATTTTGTTAACGCAGTCAAACCGGATGTGGCGCACCAGGTTATTATTGTGAAGCGGGGAAGTGTGTTTTGCTGTTCTTCTCAGCTTCATGCGTAAAGAAAGGAATTAAGACTAAGAAAAATAAAGAGATTTGCGGCTGCTGTCCTCCTGTTTGTACATTGTCACATCAATGATGTGGTTTACAACAACCAAATCGTGTGGGATGTGTTGTGGGTGTATGGATTGTTCTTGCAAGCTTTAGATTCGTGGTTTAGCCTCTGTTTCAAGTGACTGTCTCGACATTGTTTAATTTAGGACGTGTTTCAGGGCTGAATGAGCGTTCCCGGACACATTATTTTTCCAAACAAATTATCCTTCTCCTTACAATGACAATACTCCATTCACGTTTATGTCAATTTCCCTGACAATATTTTGCGTTTATCAGTGGATTTTGTATTATTGGCTAATTATGTAGCGCGTTTTATTGGCCAATTATATATGTCACTTCCTGTCAATAGGAGACGACGCAAAGAAAAAGGCTCAGCTTTTGCTCCCGGGGTTTTTGATTTATTTGAAGATTTTTGACCACTGGTTTGTGAACACAGCCACAGGAGAGTTACCTGGCATCTTCAAACTGATTTTGGTCCGGTAAGAGGCATTCATTCGCTAAAATAAGGACAGTTGGAAGAGCCGTTAGCCTCAAGCCAACATCCCCCACCGCAATTCAAAGTGGTTGCCTAGCAACCAGAAGCTACAGCGAAAGTTTTTTTTTTTTAAAGTTCTTCCTACGACACAGAGTGATATAAGTTGACAGGCTGACACCTCAAGTTGATCTCTGAACGGCGAAAGGTACGAAATTGTTGAAATAGAAAATTTAGTAGTGCCGCAAGTTGTTAAAGAAGCGACTGCCGTTCGTGAGCTTATACAAGAGGCACTGCCGTCGGCTAGCCGCTGTAATGTCAAAATCCAGAAGAAAAACTTGAATCCCGAAACTTGCGGTGTCATCTGAATCAAATGATTCTCTGGACACAGGACACAAGGGGAAGTAAGATTCAATGTTGGATACAGGACAAGATGGGAAGCAAGACTTGATACTACAAAAAATTGTCAATGACATAGAAAATGCAAGATTAGATGAGAGCAGACATGGAAAGAGTAAGATTAGAACACAAAGCAGACCTGGACAGAGTAATAATATAACTTAAAGAAGATTGCAAAGCAGACATGGAAAGAGTAACAAAATAACTTAAAGATCTGTGAAGTCTGCAGGGAAATTGATAAATTCATCAAACTCAGAATAATAACATAGGAAAGGGATTCTCAGGACATGCGTCAAGAAGTGAAGATTCTCCAAGAAGAAAATATTGCAGTGAAACTGGACCAGTGTTTTTCAACCACTGTGCTGCGACACACTAGTGTACCGTGAGATACAGTCTGGTGTGCCGTGGGAGATTATGTAATTTCACTTAATTGGGTTAAAGATATTTTTTGCAAACCAGTAATTAAATAATTGCAAATATTGTGTCGTTGTTGAGTGTCGGTGCTGTCTACAGCTCGGCAGAGTAACTGTGTAATACTCTTCCATATCAGTAGGTGGCAGCAGGTAGCTAATTGCTTTGTAGATGTCGGGAACCCGGTTTGTCGTGATCACAATACGCGGGAGGCAGCGTGAAGGTAACAAGGTGTCCAACGCTTAAACCAAAAATAAACAAAAGGCGAGTGCCGCTAAGAAAAGGCATTGAAGCTTAGGGATGGCTATGCAAAATGAAACTAAAACTGAACTTGCTGCAAAGTAAACAAAAACAGAATGCTGGACGACAGCAAAGACTTACAGCGCGTGGAGCAGACGGCGTCCACAAAGTACATCCGTACATGACACGACAATCAAGAATGTACCCACAAAGGATAGCGTCTGCACAACTGAAATAGTCTTGATTGCCAAAACAAAGCAAGTGCGGGGAATAGCGTTCAAGGATGACATGAAACTGCTCCAGGAATATACCAGCAAAACAGGAAAAGCCACGAAAATAGGAGCAAGAACTAAAATATGACACACAGGAAAACGTCAAAAACCTCAAAATAAGTCACAATGTGATGTGACAGGTCGAGACAGTACACCTACTTTGAGACAAGAGTTATAGTGAACCATGAAAACGACTTTTTATTGTCGTCTGCTGGGTTTCATTTCTCAATTATTTCTGCTGGTTGTGTGCCTCTGGATTTTTTCAATTAATAAAATGTGCCTTGGCTCAGAAAAGGTTGAAAAACACTGAACTAGACAACATGATAAGGAAGATCATGGATGATATGGATCAGAATAAACTAATGAATATCATTATGATAGGGCACCGAATTAAACCAAGATCCTACACGAAAGCTGTGAATAACTGAGGAGAACCAAATGAAATGGATGTTGACTCAGCAGAACATCAAGTGGTCAACTTTCTGCAATGCAAAGGAAATTGAAATGGACATTAATACCATCAAAACATGCATCCCACTAAATGGAAGAAAGAACACCACCACTCCGTCATCCTCGTGAAACTCAATAACAGAAAATCTAAAATGGCACTGCTGAAACCGGGAAAGAAGCTGAAGGGTACAAATGTGTACATGAATGAGCGCCTCACAAAATGTAATGCTGAAATTGCCAAGAAAGCACGCGACTTGAGAAAGCAGGGAAAAATTCAGGGCACTTGAAGCGCCAACTGTAAAATCTACATCAAGCTGAATGGAGGTCCAGAAGCAGGAATACATTACTTGTCTATGACATCAAGGACATGGACAAATATTAAAGTTGACACTGCTTCGACAACGACGATGGTAATGAAGTCTGATGGAAAGTCTGATGGAAAACGAACACCTAAATTCAACACCAAAACTACTACGTTACAACAAGGCAAAATGGATGTACACTGGTCAAAAAATAATTTTATTTTGTGGTGACTTCAGTATTGACTTAATTAAACCCTAATAAGCAAACGTTCATTGATGACTTCATTGATACAATATATAGCATCAGTTTATATCATAAAATCACAAAGCCAAGCATAATCACAGGACACTAACATTTTTGACCCTTGGTTTTTTTTCCGCTGAGGGTCAAAAAACCTCCAAAGACATGCACCTGGGGATAGGTTGATTGGCAACACTAAATTTGCCCTAGTGTGTGAATCTGAGTGTGAATGTTGTCTGTCTATCTGTGTTGGCCCTGCGATGAGGTGGCGACTTGTCCAGGGTGTACCCCGCCTACCGCCCGAATGCAGCTGAGTTAGGCTCCAGCACCCCCCGCAACCCCAAAAGGGATACGCGGTAGCAAATGGATGGAATGAAAGGTTTGTTCCGCAGCTTGGGGAAATGTGTAATGGCGTCCAGTTACTGTTGAACCACAGGCTACAAAATAGCTAGCAGAACTGCACAAAGGAAGGTGGACCTTATGGAAAACTCAGATCCAAAGTCATGGCAAGTCATTCTCCAGACAAGACAAGACAATTTTATCTTCAATCGTCGTGAGACGACATCATTGGAGCTAGCGCTTCTGGCGTGCATTGCTGCTTGTAGTGAGAAACTTCATGTCCGTGTTTACATTACAGTTAAGTGCATTGAAAACATAAAATGTTTGTTACTCAAACTGCTTTTGTAAGATGGGATAAAAGCTCATCAGAAACAAAGACGTTAGAGAGAAAGTCTAAAGTCACTTTTATCTGAGATTTTCGTCAAAACATGTCAAGTCTTTTCTCATACCAATCACACGTCCGGTTGGCGACTTGACAGTATTAGCACTACGCCTTACATCCGGTCTAACCAAAAAAGCAACAACAAATTGTCTTACAATACAATCATGCCATTCTGTTATTCTGGGATATTTCTACCTAAATAAAGTTTTTATGGCAGATTGAAATTATGTGTATTGTAATGGCAGCGACGATATCAAGGAGGAAGATTGTCTTTGAACAAGCTCGTCTTCTTCTTCTGGCCACTCAGACGAGTTCTTTTATTTATTTATTTATTTTTGTAAATTTTTTTAATTTTTTTAAATTTTTTATTTATTTTTTATTTTTTTTAATGTCCTGCCCAGCTTCTCGGGCAAATCATATAGCAGATGTAGATGCCCATATCGGCTGTTCAGATTTACTTTACAAAAGAGAAGTGTAGGATACTTCTCTTGTTGCCTTACTTGTATTTTGACTTTATTAAATGTATTTATATTATCATTTGGTGCAGCCGGGCCGGAGCAGGAGGGGATAGAAAGAGAGAAAAAGGAAGACAGAGGGGGGAATTGTGGGGACAAGAGGGGGATTAGACAGAGAGACAAAAACAACAACAGCAAACACAACAACAACAACAACAACAACAGAGCAACATCAGCAAATACGACATGTACAAATATGATGGTAAAAGTAATAGCAAATAAGCAGTTAGCGAAAAAAAATTTAAAAATACAGAAATGACAATGAGCATTATTACACTAAAAATGGAGCAATATGAATACCAATAGAAATAGTGCTATTGATAATAAACAATACCAGTACTTTACCTTTATTATCAACAATACAATTGTTCAAATGCAACAATACATATACGTAATGATAACTTGAGATAAGAAAGAATGCAGAAAAATGGAGGGGAAGAAAGAGAAGCAACCTACATTAACCTTGTAGATTGTTATAGTCACAATAGGTTAAGCTTTGTCAGTGTGCCATGTGTTATACCCAGTTTACCCTAGGGCAACAACATATATGTTTGATGAAACGTGATTATGTGCATGAGTGTATGTGTGCATATGTACTTGTATATGTACAGTATGTGTAAATGTGTGCTTGTACAGTGAATGTATATGTACAGTATGTGTATATGTGTGTACAGCGAATGTATATGTACAGTATGTGTATACAGTATGTGTGTTTGAACAGTGAATGTATATGTACAGTATGTGTATATGTGTTTGTACAGTGAATGTATATGTACAGTATATGTATGTGTGTGTTTGTACAGTGAATGTATGTGTAGTATGTGTATGTGTGTTTGTACAGTGAGTTTATATGTACAGTATGTGTATATGTATGTTTTTACAGTGAATGTATATGTACAGTATGTGTATACAGTATGTTTGTATAATGAATGTGCGTGTGGATGTACGAACTTTGAGTGTGTAAATATGTACTGTATTTATTTGTATATGTATGTGGGAGCGTAGGTACCTATGTATGTGTGTGAGTATATGTGAATTTGCATGTACAATACATTTGACTCCCAGTGTGTGCGGGAGCCAGAGTACGGCCCCAGCCTCCCCGAGAGCCCATCCCACAAACAGTAGGTGTGGTGCCCAGGGAACCAGGGGCCACCGCCCCCACGCAGCCAAGCCGGACAGCGACAGGAACCCCAGAGCCTGGCCCACCGTGCCGCCCACAAGGGCCAGCAGCAGGCCGCAGACAGACGCACCCGGCAGAGGACAAGGCACGAGAAAAACAGGGGGCAGCCAGACCCCAAGCCAGCGAGAGACCACACCCCACACGGACAGAAAGGCGGAACGCCCCGCCCGAGGGGCCCGGAGATCCCCTGCAACCGGACGGGAAGACCGCCCCCGCCCCACCCGCAACCGGGCCCCCACGAGCCCCCCCCACCCCCGGAGAGCGCGGCGAGGCCAGCCCACGGCCACCCCACCCAAGCCGGCCGCCACAGGACCACCCAGCACGGGGCCACAGGAACCACCCACCCCACCCGCAGGGACCCCAACGATGGAGATGGAACAACCAGCAACCGCCCCGCCGAGTCCCCCCCCCTGAGGTAGGGGAATAAATAAATAAAATAAATAAATACATAATAATAATAATAATAATAATATTAATAAAATATATTTAAAAAAAAAAAAGAATAAATAAATAATTAAATCTATTTATAAAAAAAAAAAAATAAATAAATAAAAGAATTAAAAGAAGATCACAGACATGCTGACACACAAGGTCGCTACCCCAACAACTGGCCGACTCGCAGCACCTCGGAATACCCTGCAGCACCAAGCCACCACAGTAGACGCAGGGACCAGACCCAGCAGGCCCCAACCAAGACGGGCACCCGGAAGGGATGGACGGCGGGACCCAGGAGCTCCAGACACGCAGTCCGGATGCAGTAGCCTGAGGCGCCGACCCCCACCCGACAGGCAGGCCCAGAACGTACCCCCAGAAATATACATACATATATATATATATATATATACATACACATAAACATACACATGTACACATACACATGCATACACATACACATATACATACATACATACATACATACACGCACACACACACACACACACACACACACACACACACACATACATATACACAGTTTGTCAGCCCCGACAACCACCACGCGCGCGCGCTGCCACCAGTCACAACATCAGCCACCCCCCTGCACCAGACCCAGCAGCCACGGGCGCCCACACCACAAACAAACGGCAGCAGAAACAGCAGCCACAACACCCCCAGACAGCCAGCACCACCCAATCAAATCAAAGCGATCAAAAACAAAAAAAAAACGCGACCGGCAACCACACGCCAACAGGATCACAGAGACCAGCCAGCGCCAGCCCGCCAGCAAGCCCAAACGCCAACACGCAAACAAGAGACACCAACACCCCCCCCACCAAAAGACCCCACCACCCCAACCCAAACCCGCACAAACACACCACCGCCCAAACAACCGAGACACAGTATCCAGACCAGACACGGGCGCCGCGCCGCCACCACATCAAGTCGCCAACAGAGACCCCACAGCGCAACGCAGCGGGCCACACGGGCACGGACCCCACCCAACAGGAAGCGAGACACACACAAATAAATAATAAGATTAAACAAAAATAGCAATAATTTAAAAAAATAAATAAATAAATAATAATAAAATGAAATACAAATTAAATTAAAAATAACAAATACAAATAATTAAATAAAATAAAGTAAGTAAATAATAAAAATTATTTTAAAAAAAATAAAAATAAAATAAATAAATATATATATATTCATATATATATATATATACATACATATACACATACATATACATACATACACACATATATATATATATATACATATATATACACATATACATATATACACATATACATATATATATACATACATACACATATACACACATACATACACATAAAAAATAATAATAATGATAATAAATTAATAAAAGCCTGGCAGGCCACCAGAACGCAGTCCCCGGAATCCGCGCCGGCCGACGAGGCAATGAGGGGTGCGCCGAACCCCAACCCCCCCACATGCATGTGTACAAGGCCCCCAGAGTGTCTACTGTGTAGTTAAAATTAGGAGGTCAGCCATTACAGCCGACCTCCAGTCCCTATTGATGCGTGTACTGTAGCGTGAGTGAGATACAGACTAGTTCTAATACTGCAGGCATGCCTGCCACTGCCCTCTGCAGCACACATTGGGTAATTAAAGTTCACTACACAATATTACCATCGCTATGGTATATTATTTTATAGCCTGTTATGATTGATAGTCTGCAATTACAGAATGTTTAACAGGTTCAGTTCAGTTCAGTTTCAGTTTATTTCGAACATGCATACGATACAATGATATAATACAACAAATACATCACATATTTCCAGTTGTTTCATGTCTGAAAAGGCACGTCAGAAAAGGAGTAGGAAGAAACAGAGATTATTTAATTTTACCCCTTTTCATACCATAGCAATTTTTATCCAATGTCCTTGTTCTCTGTAAAAGAACAGTGAACAAATAAATAATATACCATAGTAAGCAAACAGATATTGAATACATAAATATTTGTCTCAATAAAAAAAAAAGTTCACAACGTTCATCATAATTATTGTTCTGTGTACTTTGTGAACACTTGTAGTTTGAACAGTCTCTTAATTAATACTGTTATAGCATGTAACAAACTAGATAGTGAATATTTGATGGGATTAATCTTCATTCCACTTTTTTACTTCCTCCTTTATTTGGCATATGTCCTCAAACGACGACGACGTCGCCGAGTCTCAGTGAGCAGCTGGAGTTGCCGGTTCAATGTTTGGCTAAATACTTTATATTCCTCTGTAAATACGATTAAGAGTCGTAGCTTTGCGTATGGAAATGAAGCTTGTAATAATAATGAACAATATTAAACTGTAGACCAGTTTACACACTAGCTGATTAAAAACGCTGCAAGATTGTTCCACATCAGCGTTTTTCTCAGCACACAAATGCCCCCCAAAAGTTCCTGCTACTCAAAAGTTCCTATCGTTCTTTTTTCTCTCCGTTGTCAAGACTGTTGTAATAGAAATGCACAGGAAATAGGAAGTAAGCTAGATGTGCCCACATATTCTCATGAAAGCTGACATTTTTAATACCAACTGTGTTCAGTCAATCAGCATTCGACAGCACAGCCCGCCCCTCAAAAATTCCTAGGGAACTTTTCAAAGTACCACCTCGAGACTAGGGACTAAATTTTCTCCCGATGGGCATTTCATTTACCAGGGAGAATTGGAAAGTTATTGTAAAATACTACAGTGGAAAATGGCGCATTTTCCCTGTGCTTCTGTTCTTTGCATCATGTTAGCTAGCTGGTGTTAGTCATCGTAGCATGCCTTATCATTTACAGTAACAAATTAAGTATTTGTGTCACTAATGCTTCAACTTTACCTTGAATATAGCATATGTAGCGATGGTTGGTGCTCCTGTAGATGTGCATATCATCTTCGGTGTTGCCTTTCCCTTGAATTGATGAGATTTTTCCGGTTTCGATTCCAGTTTCGATTCTTCTTAACAATTTGGTTCTTTATTGGTTCTATTATTGATTCTTATTTGGAAAAATATACAACACAAAGGTGGATTAGCATCACTTTTGTTTAGTTTAGAGGTAACATGAAATTACAAAACCTACAGTGAAGTCTTAAGAGGCATAGAAAAAAAAACTTTTAAATATAATTAATACATATTATTCTGTGGAATTTAACAGAATAAATCATATGTGGGAAATTACACAAGAATACGACATTTAATGTGTCATAAGTAACATGTGATATTAACTCATTTCATGCAAAGTGAGACATAGCCAGACATATCCATTATTTTGATGTTTATGGCTTACAATTTATAAAAACCTTGAATTGGAAATATGGGGTTTCAAAAACTATTCCATGATCATCAAATTTATAATAAACAAAGGCTTGACATATCTCCCTTTGCATGTAATTAGTTTATATCACACGTTAGTCACTTGAAGTTTAATTGCTGACATGAATGGACTTTTACACCATATTTAAATTGTTTTACTTTCACTTGTATAATGGAAATGACTGTGAAAATCTGGTTGAAGGAAAACATGCAACTTTTTTCCAGATTACAATTACAATTAAATATTCACCTATTAGGAGCGTCTACAGTGGCACTGCAGTCGCTGCTTGATGACATTTGACTAGAGGCAGACGTGAACTGGAGCAAGTATTGCCCGCCTCGAAGCCAGTCAGAATCTGTCTCTCGTCGATGTCATCTAAATGAGAAGGCATTCATTTCAATGTAACAAATAGAGCTAACATTACAGGCAGTGTTTGTTAGTACCTGTTGTATTTACGCCAGGTGTCTGCTGCAGGGATGACATTGGAGCGGTTCAAAAAACGCAACATTAATTCATAGTATAGTATAGTATCATGCATAGTATAGCATAGTTATTGCATGTTGTGTGTTCAAATGTTTCAGCATATCCTATGTCTTCCTTTTGATGACATGGCAGCTTTGCAAATATTACAAGTAGCGCTGTTGCAATCTTTTCTTGTAAAAAGACTTTGGCGCGTTTCTGCCAACATGTGTGCAAGGTAAGGGGTACTGATTATGCCGCTGCAGCCCCACGCGACCTGATGGAATTTTAACTTTCACATTCACTTATACTATAGGGATGGTATGAAGGAACATTTTTGTGGTTTTGAAACAGTCACTTTTTAATACCATGGAATACCTTAAAACCAGACGAGCATGTGCAATATCCGTAGTCTTGTTTCAGTGATAAAAGTAAAAATACTCTTTGGAAGGTAGCTAAATATTTCCTTGAATTAGGCTTGTATGCCAAACTACCGTATTTTCCAAAATACAGAGCGCACCGGGATATAAGCTGCACCCACTAAATTTTAGAACTTTTTTTTTTTTTTTCATGTATTAGCCTCGTGGGACTACCGTTTTTTCCGCACTATAAGGCGCACATAAAACCCTCCAATTTTGTCAAAAGCTGACAGTGCGCCTTATAATCCGGTGCGCCTTATATATGGACCGATATTGAGCCACAACAAACCTAAACTTCATTTTCATAAAGTTTAGGTCTCGCAACTACGGTAAACAGCCGCCAACTTCTTTTTCCCCGTAGAAGAAGCGCTTTTTCTTCTACGGTAAGCAGCCGCCAACTTAATTTTCCCCCGTAGAAGACGAAGTTGTTCTTCTATGGTAAGCTGCCGCCCCCCTAGAAGAAGAAGCGCGCGGTGCATGCTGGGATATATGATGTTTCATTTCCATTTGTGTGTTTATGTAAAGACCCCAAAATGGCTCCTATTAAGAGACACGCTTACGACGCAGAGTTTAAACTCAAAGCGATCAGTCACGCAGTAGAACACGGGATGACAGAAGGCGAACACACGTTCACCAAGACAGGGAGACAGCGCCAGACGACATACGGCACTATCTGCCAGTGGATCGTAAATGCCTGGGCTGATATATCAGTCTCAACTGTGGTCCGAGCTTTCAGGAAGGCAAGAATTGTCACTGAACTGTTAGACAACAGCAGCGACACTGACTCCATTAATGACGACTTCGACGAGACGGAGCCGGACATTTTGGATACCGTATTCGCCCAACTGTTTAATTCGGACACTGAAGAAGAAGAATTAGAGCGATTCGTGGATGAGGAATAACTTCATAAAGTGAGCTTTACATGTTTATTTTGTGTGTTGTGTTGTGTGACATTAACGTTTGAGCAACGTTTAGTTATTGATATTGTTATTGCTCTTTCGAGTGTTACTATATTGTGATTGCACCAACGTTTGATTTACCGTAACACGAGTAAATCAGCTGTTTATTCATTTTGGGAGTGAACAGAGTTGTCAGAACGCTGGTTTGTAATCTATTAATAAAGTTTGACTGACCTATCTGACTGTTTTGTTGACATTCCCTTGAGCGCAGCTCCATCTAATGGATGCATAGGTGCGCCTTATAATCCGGTGCGCCTTATATATGAACAAAGTTTTGAAATATGCCATTCATTGAAGGTGCACCTTATAATCCGGTGCGCCTTATAGTGCGTAAAATACGGTATATGCCGTAAATATATGTTGCGAAATTATTTATTTACCCAGTAATACGAGTAAAAACGCAATGGACGGCACTTCTACTTCCTGTTGTTAAAAAAACTAAATGGAAGGACACTACAGCACCTGCAGTGAGCGAATTTTTCCAAAAAAATGGCGCCATAGTACAAACAATAAAACACCCTTTCAGTGTTTTTGCTTGTTTGTTTTTTTTAATACAATTATTTTATTATGGCCGTCAGTGAAAGAAAAATCTATAAATTAACCGCTTCGTCCTATGAGCCGCATGGTTCAAAGTGTAGGGGGAAAAAATGCGGTTTATAGTCCGAAATTTACAGTAATTAAAAAAAGTACTAGACTGCCTTTGAAAAATACCAGTAGTTTTGAAAAAAACACCATCTGTCCAGGCTCTACCTTTTGGATTTAACACATACAGTATGTCTGTATTTCAATAGTGTACATTTTTAAAGAGAAAGTCCAATACTTTTGTAAAACTTTCTCTGCGGCTTATGGTGTGGAAAAGCAAGGCCAGGGGCAGCATGAGGTGGGTTCATTTACATCTAGAGGGGAACGCTCACATTAAAAAAGTGGGTAAAAATGTGACCAATAAATAGAAATGGTGGATTATTGAGATGTATGGTATTCTGTGTTTTAAAAAAAAACAACAACAATGTACACCGAACCAAACTGAAAACAGTGCCCCAAAGTCATGACAATATCCAAACTATGGTTTTTGTGAACCGTTCCACCCCTTGTGTGGAGCCTCTAAAGTGGAATGCCTTAAAAAGACTATCAGCCACAGAGATACCAAGAGAGTGAAGGCGATAGTGAAGGCTTTGTGGTTAATCCAGCACTCCAGACATGTATTTCATCTCACCAGTTTTAATGTGACTTAATGAGCTGGCTAATGGTTTGCTCTAACTCCAGTCTTAAATTAGTCAAGCCTAAGAGGCTTTTTCTGTTGTATGCTTTGCAGCCCACCACTTGCACTATGTTAGAGCTACGTGACCGGTCTATTGCACACGGGTACACACACATGCTCGTTTCCATTGCTAGGCAATCTTAATGTTACCCTGAAGCACCATACACTGTAAGTAGTAGGTTTATTTACATATTTAACAGAAATATAAATAACATTTCTTCTATTGTTATCTTTTTGTTTTGTTTTGGCAATGTGTTTCCAGAATGACTCTTGTCAGGAGTCAGCTCAAAAACAGTCTTACATATTGGACGACTATGAGATGCTAATGTCTCTGTGTAGTCTAATGGCTGAATAATATGCCTGTTCAGATCTAATTATTTTTAGAACCTCCAAGGAGCTGAAGCATCAGTGTCCAGCCATTTTCTTGCAGAGTTTAGACTAAAAAGATCGAAAGTAGCAGCTGAAAATCTAGCACATTTAGAATAGAAGTATGTTTAGAAATAAACTATTCATCTTGAAATAACTGTGCAGTTAGGATAGGCAGTTTTACTGAGAGTTAGTGAATACAATGTGTGAATTGTATTCTTGCCAAAAGCTCAGTTTGGCAATACAGAGAAAAGTGTTTTGTTTTTCAAATTCACAAAACCACTTTCTGCAAGGTTATTTTCTCCAGGGTTGTTGAAAGAAGCAAAAAAAGGTTACCTATTCATCACATATACATTTACTGCATTCACTGTATGCGCAGATAGCACAATGATAAACGTCCCTGCGATCGTTGTGCGTTGGGAAGGCTGAATGTTTCTGTACCGCCTGTGATGTCATCACAGAAAAGGTTTATTGCTCATTTGTGATTCTTCTCCCTTCTCTCTGCCTCCTTGACCAATCTGTTTCTTGCAAGCCTGCCCATTGCTACTCCTCTCCACCTAGTTAACCCCCACTGGGAAGCCTTGAGGAAAATTGCCCAGCCTCCCTTTCTCTCTCTTCCTCCTCCTAGAGTAAGCATCACACTTCCTATTTTCTTCCCCACTCCTCCTTTTACGTGTCACGCTTTCTCTCTCTCTTTCTCTCTACTCAAGCACACAAGCCTGTCGTCTGCATTCATTCATGTGTAGGAGAAGAGGCTCAGCCAGGCATAGCACACACATTTACGTCAAGAGCAGGTGGAGAGGGAGGAAAAAGCCTGGAGCTGTTTGGTAGGAGGACGGGGACTGTGAGAGATCTTACTCCACCTCACATACAGTATTGGGCGTGTGTATGTGTGTGGACACTCTGTAGTGAGGTGTTGGTCACCATGGCTGGCAGTTTGTTTGGAAGACTCTCCCTTGAGGAGGGGGACTCTGCCTATTCCCTGGAGGGCCTGGAAATGAAGCTAGAAAGAGAAGGTAAGACAACAGTCCTGTACCTGCAGGAGTTGTGCACCCATGGGTGTCATAATTACCAATATCACCAAAAAGCAACAGTTTGTGTGTGTGTGTGTGTGTGTGCGTGTTTCTGGTTGCTGAGTAGTACTTGTATGCCTCCTTAGTGACAATGACAGGGAGAGACAGATTGGGCCCAGGGCAGAATGGGATGCAGACTACAAGGACAGCGAGGGATACATGCAAAAATAGCAATAATAACAGAATGCAAGTCATTTAAGAGACTATGACTGTCCAATTGGAAGCACAAAGGGTCAGAGAGTGGCATCTAAAGTTATAAAGTTTGTATTGCTGTCTCATAACCTGCAATCTTCATTGAGATTTTGACTTTTTGATCAAAACATGTTTAGAATTTTTATGTCCCATCAAGAACTATGTCCTTCAGCATCAGACCACACCTCCCATCACTGTAGCCTCGTTTATGCTGCTCACAGAAAGGGATGGCTAACGACATGACTTTTGAGATAGTGTCAGTCCCATAACAGAGATGTGACAACACCTGTGTGTAAGGGAATTGCACTGAAAAGTATTTTATACATCACACAAGACTGTGGCGCTATCTTATATAAAATTATTTTGTTGCAGAATGCTGCGATGGGCTGGGTTCTGTGTAAGAGGAAAAGGTGGATAAATGCCTAATCTTCTGCCATGGCTCTGATGCAGTAGTTTTGCTTTTGGTATGGTTCCTGGAAAAAATCAAATGTGACTTACACTTTGGACAGAAACTACAGTGGTACCTCAACCTATAAGCACATTGCGTTCCACGACTAAGCTTGTAACTCAAAATATTCATATATCATAGAAGCCTTGCCCTTTGAAATGTATTGAAATCAATTTAATCTGTGCTTGGTTCTCCCAAAACACCACCATTTTTTAACATGTAAAAGGCCGTTTAATAGGAAGAAAAAAGGTTTAGCTAAATACTGTTTGAAAGTCATTACAATAGCATGTTCCACAAACAACTACAGTATTTTTTATGTAATATTGCATAGGATTCCCCTTGGGGAGCGGACTAATGCGCTTTTCCTTCACTGATTATTCGGGCAGTTTTGAAAAGTCTGTGTATTATCCCCTTATTTTGCCTACTTGTTCTCATAGAGCTGCTTTGTGTTTCTTTTGTGTCAACAGGCAACACTCAGTACATGTACATGCCCTAAATTAGTACAATTTCTCAAATAGTTTGGCTCTAAATCAGTGGTTCTTAACCTTGTTGGAGGTACCAAACCCCACCAGTTTCATATGCGCATTCACCGAACCCTTCTTTAGTGAAAAATAAAATGTTTTTTCAATTCAAGAAAAAGTTATGTTTTTTTACTGGTGCACAAAATGAACCGTGCATGAACATCAACTTGTTCAAAGAACAAAACCAACACAGTGCATGAACTCACAACAAATTACACTCTTTACACACATTACCATGAATTGATTAACGTGGACCCCGACTTAAACAAGTTGAAAAACTTATTCGGGTGTTACCATTTAGTGGTCAATTGTACGGAATATGTACTGTACTGTGTAAGCTGTACTGTTTCATATAATGTATTCTCTTCTTTTGCAATCTGCTAGTAAAAGTTTCAATCGATCAATTAAACAACCTGCAAATCAGATGGAAAATTAGAGGGAACATTGTTTGGGGGTATCCATAATATGCCGATAGGGAGAAGTATTTATTTACACGATAAGTCGGATGTGTCTTTACATCCGTGGCGAAGGCTCCGCCGAACCCCTGAGGCCGACACACCGAACCCCTAGGGTTCGATCGAACCCAGGTTAAGAACCACTGCTCTAAATAAACATCCTACAACCCATGGAAACTCCTTAATCCAATCGTGTTGTTCTGGATTATGCGATTGAAATCCTGATTTCTCGAGTGGGTGTGTGCCGCCGGAGGGGACCCTTTGTATTGCGCATGCACCAGTCTCAACATTTTGAAGTGCATCCATGGGAGAAAAAAAGAAACAGATTTATTTAAGAAGGTAGCTAATTAATTGTAGAATGCCGGCTTAATTCGGACTCTCAAACCAAAAACGAATGAGAGGAGAGAGAATGAAGCAGATATAATAAAGGTGAATAATAAAATGTACACAAACCTCTTAACGCTGCATTTGTGCACTCCAAACTAATTAACAATAACTCTGTATTCACACAACTGGCAAGATAGTCCAGAACAATATCAACTTCATCTGAAATAGTATCAACCGGGGAACGAACGGTCTTTTCCTTCAGATTCAAAACTCCTTCCTTCAATCCACAGAGCCTTATGAATTAACTCGGAGACATTCGAAAGTTTTGTTTCCATGATTCTCCGACCGAAAATTCCTCCGAAAAAACTCTCTCCCGTTGGTCTTTCTTTGCTTTGGACCTGCATCTTGGTAGTAGCATCATGTTCGCAGCACGATACACAATTATTTCATGATGCTGTCTGCTATTTAACATCAGCATAGCCATTAGAGACATATATTTTCATCTGTGCCATTATTACAGCGGACACCGGGTACAACAGATCTTAACTGTTGATTTGTAAGGAGCCGCAGATGCCTGCTGTGACCCCATAAGTCAACCGTAAAAGCATTACATTTATCTGTGCTAAAAGGAAATAGCGCCCCCCCACCCAGTGTACGGGAGGCACACGGCGTATGACCAAAAGTCGCATTAGCGAGTGTGCTTGGACACTGGGACTTCACACACAGGTGTGTAAATACAAAAAAACGAATCATTTGAGAAATCAGACTAATTTAGTGCATGGAAACGTAGTGACTGTCTCCGGCGTCTTTGAGGGACGGACCGGACAAGTCCTTTCCGAGAAGACACAACCAAACGATGTTTGTTTATGTACCAAAACTATTGCTTGACCATCAAGTTTGTTGAGTCAAAACTAGTTATAACAAATTGAAACACAGTTATACTGCAGCTTCTCAATATTGTTCATATATAAATGTTGGTCGTTTGTGGCGGAACGGGCCCAGTCTTCCTCCAGCTTGTTTGTCGCACGCTGACTTTGCAGTGGGGCTTACTCACTGGGTAGGCTGCTAACAGGTAGGACACAATTGTAATGGTTTTTTTCTCTGATTTGGTTGTGTGCTTCCCCTCCTTCCCACTAACTTTCTTAGTTCTGATGGTTGGAGGGCAGAATGTAGATTTCTGAGCAGTGCTCAAAAGCACACATCAACTGTCTAATAAAAACTTATATTTGCTTCTTGTGTAAATGAAACCGGAACCACAATGTGTAATAATATCTTAACTCTTTATTGCACAACCCTGTTACAAATCTAACTGTATTTCAAACGAGAGCAAAAATACTCTTAACTCAAGGTATGCTCGCAATTTAAAGCATAACAAAAAGTCAAGAGAAGGTCTCATCTCTAATTACTCATACGTTAAGGTACTCGCAAGTTGAGATACCACTTTGTATGTGTATTTTTTGTCTTGTAGATATTTACCAGCAACATTGAGTTTGAAGTACCATACATCTATTTATAATTGACAGAGTTCATTATTATTGCATAGTGTTTCATACTGCACATTAATATCCTATGCGTGTGGGTCCACGTAGTGCATGTGCTTGCATCATTTGTCATCCGTGACCCAAGCATGGGTTGCCTTATGTTGGCAGAAGCACATCTTTAATAGTAAGGGTGTCAAACATTTGTTAATTTTTTTTAATGAATCGCGATTCTTATTTGTAACGATTCTTTATCGGTTAAAAACAATAAAAAAAAGTATTTTACTTTCATACATTTTTATTTACTTTATGATGTTTGGGTAGAATTTTATCAAACAAAACCAGTCTTCTTTTAAGTAATATTAAAAAAGTTAAAGTACCAATGATTGTTACACACACACTAGGTGTGGCGAAATTATTCTCTGCATTAGACCCATCTCCCTTGATCACCCCCTGGGAGGTGAGGAGAGCAGTGAGCAGCAGCAGTGTCCGCACCCGTGAATCATTTTTGATGATTTAACCCCCAAGTCCAACCCTTGATACTGAGTGTCAAGCAGGGAGGTAATGGGTCACATATTTTTTTATAGTCTTTGGTATGACTCGGCCGGGGTTTGAACTCACAACCTATCGAGCTCAGGGCGGACACTCTAACCACTAGGCCACTGAGTACCACATATAGAAATTAATTAAAGAGGTTTATCTTTTTTATAGAGGAATGTAGTTAATCGTACAAGTGGCATCCAATATTGTTGAAGTATTGATTTTGAATTGAGAATCGATTCTAAATAGAATCGTTACCACCAAGAATGGTATCGTGTGGTGCCCAAAGATCCATCCATCCATCAATTTTCTACCGCTTATTCCCTTCGGGGTCGCTTCAAAGCCCTATTATTTCATTGATAGCAGGCAATGATCTCTGACAGGCTAAACCAGCACACTTTACTCCAACAGTGAGTATGAGTCTATTTGTCAATATTTCCACATGGAGAGACATGAAAATTTTATGGATTGTGTGCATTTGTGTTCGAGAGAGAGGCGGAGTGAAAGTGAGAGTTGCAACAGAGTTATAGTTGTTTGAATGTTGCAAATAGGACACTTTAAGGCACAGTATCTCTGGTCAGAACTCTGTTGCATATGAACAGGATCATTACCCATCATAAATGCACAATGGAGTAAAAGGCTTACACACATTACACACAAGAAACCAAGTTGGATGCTTTGATGGAGAATGTATTCATTATGTCTGTCCCTGTCACCTCTGTTACGCCACATTACAAAACAGAGGACATTTTTCCACCCAGTATTGAGTGTGGCATACAGTACACATGGCAAGAATGCAATGCTGCCGTTTAATTATCTTGATAGTAGGCAATGATCTCTGACAGGCTAAACCAGCACACTTTACTCCAACAGTGAGTACAAGTCTATTTGAGATATGCATTAAACTGCATCATTGCATTCTTGCCATGTGTACTGTATGCCACACTCAATACTGGGTGGCAAAATGTCCTCTGTTTTGTAATGTGGCGTAACAGAGGTGACAGGGACAGACATAATGAATACATTCTCCATCAAAGCATCCAACTTGGTTTTTTTTTTGTGTAATGTGTGTAAGCCTTTTACTACATTGTGCATTTATGATGGGTAATGATCCTGTTCATAAGCAACAGAGTTCTGACCAGATATACTGTGCCTTAAAGTGTCCTATTTGCAACATTCAAACAACTATAACTCTGTTGCAACTCTCACTTTAACTCCGCCTCTCTCTCGCTCTCTCTCGCACACAAATGCACACAATCCACAAAATGTTCACCTCTCTCCATGTGGAAATATTGTCAAATATACTCGTACTCACTGTTGGAGTAAAGTGTGCTGGTTTAGCCTGTCAGCCTGCTATCAAGGGAATGGGACAATTGGAATCTGTTCTGGCTCAGGGTATGTGATAATGTGCTGACACTTGCAATTATTTTGCCCATGTCGCTTTCTGACAATCTATTATAGCACTTGAGCCTTACACAAACTAGATGAGCAATGGAAACACAAAGTTGTGAGTGTGTGATGAGTCTGTGTATGAACCGTCACAGTGACATTTCTGGCCACACTCAGTGGTGCTGTCCATTTGCTAAAATGTCAACAAATATCACAAATGTTTGTTGTCTTCACTGCTGGTGACCTTCAGTGAGCTAATAAGGTGATGCACTGCAAACCAATATCATACAAGCCTCGGGTGGTTGTTACCATGGCAATAGGATGGTTTAGATGACAATTTTTAAGTCCACTGTCTTTTTCAGGTCTGTACAGTGCGACAAATTTACTCGCCTGGAAAAAAATAAAACGGTAGCGCTCATGCTAATCAGGATTTCAACCCTTTCGTTCTCATTTTCCTCTTAAAATAAATCAATAAAAAGTGGATTAAATAGAGTAAGATTTGGGGAAAATAAACATTATTGTCAGCAGACCATGCTAGCGCTACATCAACTAGCGCATCTACACAGCGTGGTTGAGACGTAATCACTAGAATACGGCGTCACTGCTCTTGCAACATGCTTGAGTAGCCGTTAGCAAAACAACTAGCCAGTCATCGTGGATTTAATTTCAACGACTAAAGATACAGACTTGATAGTAAATGAACCCACGTTCCACCCATCCATTTTCTACCGCTTGTCCCCACGTTTCCACTGCGAAATGTTGTGCTCATTCATGTCGATGGTGTATTAAGGTTTAGGGGACGTGCTGTAATAAAATAAGTAGACATTCTTAGTTGGCAGTGTTGAGGCTGGCTACACGGTTACAGTGGCTTTGACTCGGGGGTGATGTGTATTTTCTTGGTTAAAGGTTGTTCGAGAGTTGCCAGTAAAATAAGAAACAGAGTTTGAACTTGTTTGAGTGGAACGCTGCATTTTTGTTTTGTGACATAAAGAAAGACGCACTGTCTGTGCCTTCATTCTTTGTATTGTTAAAATTCTTTGAATGGTGGTTGCTGTTTGGTTTCACTAAGACGGCGTCTGCGCACACATGCTGCTTCTGACAAGAAAGTAAGCAGGGAAAGGAGAACACAAAAATACCACTTAAAGGCCTACTGAAATGAATTTTTTTTATTTAAACGGGGATAGCAGATCCATTCTATGTGTCATACTTGATCATTTCGCGATATTGCCATATTTTTGCTGAAAGGATTTAGTAGAGAACAACGACGATAAAGTTCGCAACTTTTGGTCGCTGATAAAAAAAAAAGCCTTGCCCCTACCGGAAGTAGCGTGACGTCACAGGCTGGAGGGCTGCTCACATTTCCCCATTGTTTACACCAGCAGCGAGAGAGATTCGGACCGAGAAAGCGACGATTACCCCATTAATTTGAGCGAGGATGAAAGATTTGTGGATGAGGAACGTGAGAGTGAAGGACTAGAATGCAGTGCAGGACGTATCTTTTTTCGCTCTGACCGTAACTTAGGTACAAGGGTTCATTGGATTCCACACTTTCTCCTTTTTCTATTGTGGATCACGGATTTGTATATTAAACCACCTCGGATACTATATCCTCTTGAAAATGAGAGTCGAGAACGCGAAATGGACATTCACAGTGACTTTTATCTCCACGACAATACATCGGTGAAGCTCTTTAGCTACTGAGCTAACGTGATAGCATTGGGCTCAAATGCAGATAGAAACAAAATAAATAAACCACTGACTGGAAGGATAGACAGAAGATCAACAATACTATTAAACCGTGGACATGTAAATACACGGTTAATAATTTCCAGCTTGGCGAAGCTTAAAAATGCTGTTGCTAGTGACGCCATTGAAGCTAACTTAGCAACGGGACCTCACAGAGCTATGATAAAAACATTAGCGCTCCACCTACGCCAGCCAGCCCTCATCTGCTCATCAACACCCGTGCTCACCTGCATTCCAGCGATCGACGGAAGGACGAAGGACTTCACCCGATCATCCGTGCGGGCGTCGGCTAGCGCGTCTGCTATCCAAGTCAAAGTCCTCCTGGTTGTGTTGCTACAGCCAGCCGCTAATACACCGATCCCACCTACAACTTTCTTCTTTGCAGTCTTCATTGTTCATTAAACAAATTGCAAAAGATTCACCAACACAGATGTCCAGAATACTGTGGAATTTTGAGATGAAAACAGAGCTTTTTTGTATTGGATTCAATGGTGTACCAATACTTCCGTTTAACTAGTGACGTCACGCGCATGCGTCATCATACATAGACGTTTTTCAACTGGAAGTTTAGCGGGAAATTTAAAATTGCACTTTAATAGTTAACCCGGCCGTATTGGCATGTGTTGCAATGTTAAGATTTCATCATTGATATATAAACTATCAGACTGCGTGGTCGGTAGTAGTGGGTTTCAGTAGGCCTTTAAGAAAAAGATAAAAGCTATTGCAGTTTTATTTTTTGCTTCCACTACTCATGATCAGACTAGCGATAGTACCTCAACATCCCCTGTACAAACTTAGGTCTACATCTTCCTCACAAAAGTTAACATTTCTTCAGCTGTAGCTCATGATCACATACAATGTCTGCACTTTTCAGATGACCATTTCATATACTGCAACATTTGCACTACTCTCAACAAAACAGGCACATCGATTGTGGTTAATAATGTTTTGTTTGTGTTAAAATCAGCACTTCTATTAATATTTTTTGGTACTCGTTTTCATTTGAAATTTGCTAATTTAATTAGGTGTTTTTGTTACAAATTATGATTTTATTAAAATGTATGTCTTGCCCTTTTGACAGTTTTATTTAAGTTCAGATAAATTAATTCAGTACAACATTTTTAGAAAAATATATATATGAAAACTAGAAAGAAATGCATATTATAAAATGGCACAATTTTTTGCAACTTGCTCTGTTACATTTTTCAAAAAAAATTATAACAAAAACACCACCAGCTAGCTTGTTACCAATAGTAGTTGCATCATTACATTCTAAAAGCCGTAAGTGGTCAGGATATAATGCTTAAAATCATTTTGGAAAGTTAGCGCTCCCTAGGCATCTGCGTAAATGTTGCAAACCAGGATCGACTAAAATCACAACCTGTGGGTTGCTGGGACTCACTATTTGGTTATTCTGGCATGTGAATAGTAGTCATGTTATGTGACTTATATAATTTGTACCTTTAGAACAGTGGTCCCCAACCACCGGGCCGCGGCCCAGTACCAGTCCGCGGACCGATTGGTTAAATCAACATAAAAAACACAATATATACATTATATATCAATATAGATCAATACAGTCTGCAGGGATACAGTCCGTAAGCACACATGATTGTATTTCTTTATGAAAAAAAATAATATATATATATATAAATAAATAAATACACCCCCCACCCCCCACACATCCGATTCGCCCAGCGACTCTCTGTCGGAGTATCAGCGCTGGGGTCCATTGCACCACAGTTTTGTATTGTCGCTCGGTCCTTCTGCGGAGTGCTTTGGAAGCTACCGGACCGCTGGTCTTCCCCGCCCGGACTGTTTACAGCGGCGCCGGGGGCGTGAACAAGCAGGTGGGCGAGCGTCGGAGGCAGGCAGGGAGGGAGGGAGGGAGGGAGGGAGGGAGAGCATGTGCGGGTGTCGTGGAAAAGCGGCAAAATGTTTCTCTGCTTGCATCACGCAAGTGACGTCAATGCATACTTCGGGAGATGGGGGGTGTTGAGGTGTGTGTGTGGATTTTGGGTATTTGTTCTGTTGTGTTTATGCTGTGTTACGGTGCGGATGTTCTCCCGAAATGTGTTGGTCATTCTTGTTTGGTGTGGGTTCACAGTGTGGCACATATTTGTAACAGTGTTTAAGTTGTTTATACGACCACCCTCAAGTATGTCTTGCAGTCACTTGTGTGTGCCTGCGGAAGCGGCATACAACATGTGACTGGGCCGGCACGCTGTTTGTATGGAGAAAAAAACGATGCGATGACAGGTTCTAGAGGACACTTAAGGCAGTGCCATCACGGCATGCCCTCAATATTGTCGAGAGCCATACACCACACCGTGATTGGTAGATTCCTTCAGCTCCGCACACAACGCTGTCAAGCGCCATTCATTTAAAACTCGCAGGCCGCACTAACATTAAACTTTCATATTAAAGGGAAACTTCGGTTTTTTTCAACCTGGGCCCTGTTTTCATAATTTTTTCTGTATATGTGAGTGCTGGATAAAACATTTTTTGAGGTCGCGCCAGTATTGAGCAGGGCAGGCAGCCTCCAGCCCAGCTAACGCTCGTACACAGGGCAACTGGCTCTCGTCAAAATTCGGCCTATAAACATGCATTTTTTTCACACTGACAGGCTCAGATAGTTACAATGAGTGTCCGACAACATACTAGAAAGGAGAAATTAACGTATGTCTCTACCTTTAGCTGGAGATCGCTGTTTGTTGTGAGCTGTGTCCAAATCTCACCACGCTACAAATCTCGTTCCGAAATCTCGCGATAACTCCACAGTTGCCACAGTTTGGAAATGCGCACTCACGAACCATTGTTTTACTTTTATCCTTTTCTATAAAACTAAACTAACAGTCTTCGGTAACTTAGTCCAATACAAAATCACTTCGGTCGTCTCTCTTCACCTCAGTCAGGTAACTGTTTTTCCACCGGTGTTTTGTCGCGAGTTATCGCGAGATTTCGGAACGAGATTTGTAGCGTGGTGAGATTTGGACACAGCTCACAACAAACAGCGATCTCCAGCTAAAGGTAGAGACATACGTTAATTTCTCCTTTCTAGTATGTTGTCGGACACTCATTGTAACTATCTGAGCCTGTCAGTGTGAAAAAAATGCATGTTTATAGGCCGAATTTTGACGAGAGCCAGTTGCCCTGTGTACGAGCGTTAGCTGGGCTGGAGGCTGCCTGCCCTGCTCAATACTGGCGCGACCTCAAAAAATGTTTTATCCAGCACTCACATATACAGAAAAAATTATGAAAACAGGGCCCAGGTTGAAAAAAACCGAAGTTTCCCTTTAAGGTGGGGGCTGCAAAATAACGTCTCGCGGCCCGCAATTGGCCCGCGGGCCGCGTGTCTGAGACTACTGCTTAAAAGGTTCTACCTCTCTCTTTAGTCATATCTTACACCAACTGAACAATTAATAGTAATGACATATTTGTAAGGATTTATTTGACAAAGTGAAAAGCTTTCCCGGCCCCTTGAGAATTACAACAAACGCCTCTCACTATACTTTCTCTTTCCCTAACCTCCACTCCTTAGCAACAAAGCGACCTTCATTAAATGCTGTATAAGAGGTTCACGTTCCTCCTGCCGTGCTTTAAGCACAAACAATAACAGCCCAGATTGTTTAGCAGCCTCTGTGACATTGGCTTTAATTCTACCTCTCCTTGATGGGATGACACTTTAGGACAGAAAAAGCCCCTTTTTATTTTCTCTCATTGCAATTCCTTCCTTGTTGACAAGTGATGCCAGAGGCCATCACGCTGTAATAATATTATTATATATAGTATGGCGCTGAATGTCACATTTATGTATATATGACTTTCTTTAAAGAGTATAATTAAACAACATGAATCTTTAAATCTGCTTGCAGGCAAATGTACTGTTTAGTCTGTTACCTCGTTTTGTGTTCCACTGACTACGTTTACTGTCCATGCACACAACATTCAGGTTAACGTTCACATTCTCTTTAAGAAAAGACATGTTTGCATTCACAAGAAATAAGAATATTCATATTTACATGTTGATCACCATTTTCAGATTTTTTTTGTGGCATTATATGCTTTATCAATCAGCTGATTAATTTCCCATCCATGCTTTACTTGATCAATTGTTTGGATAAGACCGGCATGCAGTTTTTCCGATACTCATAGAATAATGTTACAGTACTTACGCTTATTTATGCATTCCATAATATTTTGTTCCTAAAAGATATCTATTGTTGTTTCCTCCAAACCCTAAAAACATTTTCCAACTCTGTTCAACGCCATGCCAGACCCAAAAAAATCTCACAATTCTTTGAGGTCCAAGCAGTGAGCATGCGCAATAACGACCTAATATTCTGTCTGGTTGTATTTTTACGTTGGGTCCCAGGGGATGTAAAACTATGAACATTTCATATCATGATTATTGTTACCAAATGATCATGGTTATTATCATTATCGCAATATTGCTGAATGTGCTCCAAAATCTGGACCAAATCTGGAGGAAAAGACTACAGATCCCGGGTCAGTTGAGGACTTGAATGACACTATAGACTTGTGTAGCGCTTTTGTACTTTTGAGGTACTCAAAGCGCTTTGACACTATTTCCACATTCACCCATTCACATACATATTCGCACACCGGTAGCGGAAAGTTGCCATGCAAGGCGCTAACCAAGACCCATCAGGAGCAAGGACACAATGAATGTGACTAGTATGGCAGAAGCTGGAATTTAACCTGAACCCTCAACATGGCCATCAAATGACACTAATCACATGACTCTCCTGCCAACATGGTCACCAAACACAACTAGTCACGGGACTCTCCTGCCAACATGGCCATCAAACACAAGTAGTCACAGGACTCTTCAGCCAACGTGGCCACCAAACACAACTAGTCCCGTGACTCCCCTGCCAACATGGTCACTAAACACAACTAGTGACGGAACTCTCCTGCCAACATGGCCATCGAACACAACTGGTCACAGGACTCTTCAGCCAACATGGCCACCAAACACAACTAGTCACCTGACTCCCCTGCCAACATGGCCATCAAACACAACTAGTCACCTGACTCTCCTGCCAACATGGCCATCAAAAACAACTAGTCACAGGACTCTTCAGCCAACGTGGCCACCAAACACAACTAGTCCCGTGACTCCCCTGCCAACATGGTCACTAAACACAACTAGTGACGGAACTCTCCTGCCAACATGGCCATCGAACACAACTGGTCACAGGACTCTTCAGCCAACATGGCCACCAAACACAACTAGTCACCTGACTCCCCTGCCAACATGGCCATCAAACACAACTAGTCACCTGACTCTCCTGCCAACATGGCCATCAAACACAACTAGTCACAGGACTCTTCAGCCAACGAGGCCACCAAACACAACTAGTCACGTGACTCCCCTGCCAACATGGCCATCAAAATTTTAAGAAATAGACCCACACTATATTTTATCGGCAGAAGAAACATTAGATATTGTTATGGTTTCTTAAGAGCAATATTATTTTTGAGTGTTTGAATACTGTATGTTTATTTTATTCTGTTTTAATGTGCAATGATTTTAGTGTTTTTTTTAATGATAAAGAAAAAAACAGGTGGTGTGCCTTGCAGCCATCTTGTGGACAATGTGAGCAAAGCAGGCCAATGACCATGAATTAAATTTGAAGTAGAAATGGCAAATAATTATTTATATGACCCAACCCAAGCCACCTTTCCCACTCATGGCGCAAAAACCTGCAGCCAACATAAGAAGTCAACATACATGGTCACACATACAACAACCTCCTCACTGAACTTTGTGGATAATATTAAAAACGTTCACGTACAATACATTTTTCAAAATTACACCCATTTAAATCTATTACATTGCATGATGGGAAAGATGCAAAACACTCCACACTTATCCATGTTTGGCGCATTTTAGCTGCTTGATATTTCTAATTGATTGTAAAACTTTAATGAGGTCATTTCAGAAGAAAACAAGGCAGAAGTCGACTTTCACATACTGTTAATATCCAATTATAGTTATTAATTATCTATTATATTAATAGTATTTGTATATATATATATATATATATATCTGTATATGTGTGTGTGTGTGTGTGTATATATATATATATATATATATATATATATATATATATATATATATATATATATATATATATATATATATATATATATATATATATATATATATATATATATATATATATTTTGTTACCTTACATGCAGTCGGACTTTGATCCCGGCAAACATTTTTTTTAGCCCAATGCGGCCCCCCAAGTTTTGAAAGTTTGGACACCCCTGGCTTAGTTATTTTGTCAGCAAGATTAGGTTGTGGTATGTAGTTTCCTAATGTGGAAATATGTCGAAGTCTATTGTATTCATGTTAGCATTTAAAGGGGAACTGCACTATTTTGGAAATTTTGCCTATCGTTCACAATCAATATGAAAGACATGACGAAGGATGGATTTATTTTTAATGCATTCTAAATATTAAATAAATGCGATCAAAAGTCATCTTATAATGGAGCCTGTGGGAGCCTTTCAATTCTGCCTATTAAGTCCCTAAAAAACATCCACACACATTAGGGTTTATATACAGTACATGATGTAAGTATATATGTAATGTAGTAACAAGCCCAATTATAATAACATTTTAATATTTACTTATTTTGACCATTTTAAGCATACGCGCGCATTAATTTTTAAAAACGCACAACAATGTTTGCTTTTTTTTTTCCTTCATCACTGTTTTCTGTTCACTACTGACTTTATGAGAGCCTACAAACATAATAAAACATCACTTACTGCATAAGGTCCGTTGTCATTAGGATGTCGACTGTTGGGAGGTTCATATATTCCCATTTAGATGAAAAATGTCTCATAATCCTCGCAAAGAAATGGGGTGGGGACATTTATTTATGTTTATATAATATTTAGAATGCATTAAAAAAAAATCAATTTGTTGTCATGTCTTTTATAATGGTTGTGAACGATAGGCAAAATTCCCAAAAAAGTGCAGTTCCCCTTTAAGCTAGATAGCTAGCTCCAGCGCCCCAGTTAATGAGCGTCACTGGCCTGTGAGTTTGTCAAAGTAAGGTTATCAATCCCGGTTTTACGATCATTTTAATTCGATACGGTAATCCTAACCACCGGGTGTTTTACCACGGTTTACTTGAGTTTTACATTACTATGGTTCCCATGTCCATCCATCCATTTTATACTGCTTATCCCGTTCGGGGTCGCGGGGGTGCTGGAGCCTATCTCAGCTGCATTTGTCCTGGAAAATTTGGAAAGTTACAATAGACAGGCTGTGATTTTCCTGTCTATAGTCGGAAATCCGTCTTTTTTATCTTTGTGAAATTATACAAAAATATTTTCCGTTTTTCTTCTTATTTCTGACCTACAATGTGTGTTAAAATCTTGATCCGTCTCTTTGCCATACTTGCCAACGACTACGGTTTTCCCGTAACAAATTCAGTATGTCCTCCTTGTCCCCCCACCAGGACCTGCGGCCCCCAGACCCCCGGCTTATTTTTAGTCTTTTTCATTAAGTTCAAATCACATGCCTGCATAGATGACCAACTTTCCAGTCATGGAAATTGGAAAAAAGGGGGAAAATAGTGTGGGAATATTTTAGTTTTAAACCTTTGGAACATAATTAGCATATCAACACTGAAGAGACAGTTTGCTGAATGTGATCGGAAGTTGTGTCAACAAAAAATCCAAAACAGCAAATTTGCATGCCCACTTGAATCAGTTTTTTCAACTGGTAAAAGACATAAAGATGCAGATCATTTGTACGGACAGTCTACACTCACTGAGGCGTTTCATGAATAAGGTCAGTTTAAACAAAACTGGGCACTTACAGAAAATTTGGTTCACTACATTGCCGAAGACATGCTCCCTACCCTTTAATACTGTTGAGAAACTGGCATTGCACAAAACGCTGAACATTTGACAAACATTTGTCATGTTATGTCATGATGATGTTTCCTCACTTGGAATCTACCAAGCTAAAGTATTTTTTGCAAATGGCCTTTTAATCAATCTGTGTACAGCTCTGGTAATGGGTACATTCGCACCCACCTGCACAAATGTACTTCAAAATGTAACATTCAAAATAAATATGACTTTTTTTTTGTTTACTAGGGCATGCATATTATGCATTGGTTTGACCATTTAAAATCAACGATAATAAAAAGGAGATGCTTGGAAATAGCATAAAAATGCTCCAAAAACTTGGAAAAACGCGATTCATAGCATTACTTTTTGGTGTAACCATCGTGAGCGTTCTGTTCAGGTATATTTATTTTATATTTTGATAAATCATCATATTTATGTATTACTAAATTGCTTTCGACATCTTATTTAGAATTGTAGTTGAAACTTTTACAACCTTGTGTTGCGCTCATGATGGCGTAACCAAACTAGATTTCATTTAATGATCTTATTTTGAATATTTGTTCCCTTTTTTTACATTTAGTATATTTAAATATTCATTTATAAACATTGAATACATTTCAAATATCAATAAAATGCAATTGCCTTCATCTTACAGGGTAATGTTTAGTTACACCAAGTCATGAGCGCAACACTAAGCTTCATCTCTTTGACTTGTAATATCTCTAATTCTGGTGGTGTTTTATGCTTTTTTCTTTTTGGAACATGTACTATACATATAATACAATAAAGTCCCATATAAAATTATGTTTCTAGCAATTCTTTAATTTTGCCTTTGAAAGTAACACTCCAATGTCCATTAGTGGAGCTGTACACCTAAAGTAACACTCCAATGTCCATTAGTGGAGCTGTACACTTCTGCTATTATTGTAGTATTTATTTTCAGTTAAGTAATGTAAAACTGTACATATGCCTTCATGTTCAATATTGAAGTGCAACTTTGTATGTCAGTACTTTATTTTGCCATTTTATTTGTTTATTTGAGGGTCTTCCAGTTCCTCCTTAACCGAGACACGTTTTTTTTTTTTTTTTAAATTCAAAAGCAAATTGTTGCTGACAGACGGAGTATATTTTATTGCTATTTATTTGTTGTATTTAACTTAATGGAGATTTAATAAAAGTGCTAATTCCAATTATAATGTTAAAATATACGAGAAATACAAGTTTATTGCATTTGAAAGGGTATACTTGCATTCTTATGCTTTATCATATCAGTGATTAATTTGCTCTCAAAACAGTGTTGCATCTTCAAGCAAAATTTGTTATCGGCCGAGGCCTACATGTTGTCCGATTTGTGCAATACATGCAACGAAAGTTACCCAAAAGTGAGGAAAAAAGCCTGGTACAGTGAGACCCAATGTGATTAAAGAGAATTATGCGGGCCGTCTAACTTGGCCTGCTGCTCTAATGTCTACTCTGCCAGGTGCAAATCTGGCCTTCCTCGTGCTGGAGGAGAGCTGGTTAAAAAAAGAAAATACTTCACTGTGGAAGACTCATGCAATTAGTCATTCCATTTATTTATGAAATAATTGTATGAGAGGGCGGAAGGACTGCGTTAATGATCAAGGTCATTAGCTCCAGTCTGGCTTCTATTTCCTCCTGAGTAGAATCCAAGATGTGAGTTGTGTCCTTTTTCTGGCTTTGAGGTCAAGATCAAAATGTGGCACCGAACGTGGCCTTTCTAAAAGCCTAGTACAGTATTTATTGGCTGAATACTTTTGTATATACTGAGAGAAAAACCTACATTGTGCTCTACACACATGGGTTTGAATCCCATTCTCGTCAGAAAAACATCTACTGTAATGTATGACGTTCAACAAATATTTATTTATATTGACTTCCTCTCATCCCGAGTGCTTTGATTGGTTTAGCATTGATGTGTAAGTCACATTTGGTCTGAGCCAGTTACTTGCTGTAAACATGGAATTATCCCAGTGTCAGATGCCTGATTAACACACCAACTCTGTTTTGATATTTCCTCTTGGCTGTAAGACTTGCAAGAAAATAAAACTATTTGTAATAAGCTCTTGTTATACCTTTCATTAGCCAGGAAACTTGTTCTACCCAAATTAACAGCGCATTCTGCTAGTTACTGCCAAGTGGTTTAATCCCTTTTGCTGACGACACAACACAGCCTTGTTAATACAAATAATAGGTTGACAAAATATAGCTCGATTGAAAACCTTCTAAACAGTGATATTAAAAAAAAAATGTTTTGGGGGGCCATATTTCCTTAAAGCCAATATTTAAAATATATAAATTCAATATGTTGTATATTCGAGAGAACCAGCGTCCTATACAGTCAATATTTGATTTTGTCAGAGTTTAAGGAGCGCCCTGCTGTTTTTAAGGACCTTCTGCAGTGTTTACTAGCAAGGTTAAAATGTCAATGCAAGGATCTGCTGCCAATGTGTTTACACTGATCCAAGTTCCTCTATACAACATGAGCACTCTAGTGTTTTTAGGAATTTGCTGGAAAAAAATGTTTGTCTTAAGTTTTGAACTGAACTCGGGGGACAGTATGGTGTCATTCCCTGGATGGATTTAGCCCTCGGACCACCAGTTGAATAACCTCGTTCTAAAGAAACCACTGTATGCCTCCAGTCTGTAATTTTTGCATGTTTTGTATTTTGTGTGTAGCCATGCATCAGGCCTTCGACACGCTGAGTGACAGCATCAGCTCCACCACCGCCAATGACCTGGACCTCATCTTCCTCAAAGGCATCATGGAGAGCCCCATGGTAAGAACAAAGTAGTGTTATGGTACTGATAATGTGTTGCTGATCATGGTGTATCTATTTGTGAACACCTAACTCTTTGTCTAACACGTCAAACTTACTTAGTTTTATTTTTTGACAAAGGTTGCATGGAAAGGGTATGACAGTAAAAATATTAGGACAAAAAGAGAGCAAAATATTTTTCCTAATGGCTGTCATTATAATGACATTGAAATGCTAGATAAGATAAATTCTAATTAGTGTACGAGTGAGCAGAAGATGAAACATGTCGCTTTAAAATGCAATTAAACAAAAATAGCCATGAGTCACACATTTGTTTGTATTGCAACCTGGACTCGTGGATTTTGAACAAGGAAGCTCCCTTTATTGTTGACAAATCAAAGTTGACCAAAATGTGTCAAATCCAATTAGTTTAAAGCATTTAGTAGCATATTCGCACAAATGACATATCTGCTTTGAAGAACATTCCCAAATCTGTTTTCTTTTGGCGTAATCTCATTTTGAGTAATACGGCTCATAACGTGCTTTCAAATTCACATGAAAGAGTGAAGATTTAATTTTTTGGCCCCATCTTTATGATATAAAGGTGGAAAAATGAAAGTCTAGCAGTAGCAGACTTCTAGGTGGTACTTCTCTAATATTGTGGTTTAAAAAGCCCTTTTGAGCAAATTAAGAATTGGTGCATCGAAAACATAGCAGTGTTTCTCCTGATTTGGTTGTATTTGTTCTATTCAACACATGTCCATGCTAGTGTTGCACAATTAAAAACAGGAATTCTATTGACTTTGAATTACATAGCTGCTGAAGCTAGCTAATAGTAAAGATGCCATACTGACTTGTGTAGATTTTTCTTCCAGGGTTATACACACTCTTGACCTCAGTGGTGGATCCATAAACACTTAACAGGCTGTAAATCGGTCTGTGCTAGCAAAGCACTCGTAGCCAGAAAGATCAAGAGCAATCCTTCCTGTATATGTACAGTGAATTGGATTGATTGCACCAGGCTCACTGTAGAATGAAGCAATCAGTTCAATCTGTAACTATACACAGAATAGTAGTGATGATTCAACTCACTATAACCTCTAATTGACATCATGCATAAGGTAATAGAGACATTTCATATAAAACGTTACTGAGACAAAGTATGTGTGTGTGTGTGTGTGTGTGTGTGTGTGTGTGTGTGTGTGTGTGTGTGTGTGTGTGTGTGTGTGTGTGTGTGTGTGTGTGTGTGTGTGTGTGTGTGTGTGTGTGTGTGTGTGTGTGTGTGTGTGTGTGTGTGTGTGTGTGTGTGTGTGTGTGTGTGTGTGTGTGTGTGTGTGTGTGTGTGTGTGTGTGTGTGTGTGTGTGTGTGTGTGTGTGTGTGTGTGTGTGTGTGTGTGTGTGTGTGTGTGTGTGTGTGTGTGTGTGTGCGTGCGTGCGTGCGTGCGTGCGTGCGTGCGTGTGTGTGCATATTAGGGCTGCAACAACGAATCGATTAAAATCGATTATAAAAATAGTTGGTGATTAATTTAGTCATCGATTTGTTGGATCTATGCTATGCGCATGCGCACAGGCAATTTTTTAATTTTTATTTTTATAAACCTTTATTTATAAACTGTAACATGTACAAACAGCTGAGAAACAATAATCAAAATAAGTATGGTGCCAGTATGCTGTTTTTTTCCAATAAAATACTGGAAAGGATAGAAATATAGTTTGTCTCTTTTATCCGATTATTAATCGATTAATCGAAGTAATAATAGACAGATTAATCGATGATCAAATTAATCGTTAGTTGCAGCCCTAATATATATATATATATATATATATATATATATATATATATATATATATATGTATATGAAACTGTTATCTCCATGAAGAGTGCTTCATATTCGTGCCACCATGTTGTCCAAGAGCCAAGCACTGACAGATTGCTCTAGCAGGTTACACTGAAATGTGCCAAAACACTAAATCAGCAAGTGTGTGCCAATACACTGAGAGGCTGATATGAAAATATTTTTTTCTAAAGGTTGCAGTACATGTAATGAACTTTGTATACTTTTTTTGCACCATATATTTTATATTATGCATATCTAAGGTCTTGTTTACACCTAAAACATTTTAGACAAATAATTTACGTCCAAAGGGGACCTGTGATGAATTTTGCCTTTTCTGACTAATAAGTGTTACTAAGTTGGATACTTGTGTTAAACAATGCCAAAGCATCAAATCATAAGGTTCATGCTTTTTGGCGTGCGCTTGCACACAGTTTTGGATGCCTGTGTTCGTGGGGTTTTGCAGTTTGGCTACATTGTGACGTCACAGCGAGGTGGACATACAAAAACCAGTGAAGTTGGTATGTTGTGTAAATCGTAAATAAAAACAGAATACAATGATTTGCAAATGCTTTTCCACTCCTATTCAATTGAATGGACTGCAAAGACAAGATATTTAATGTTCGAAATGAGAAACTTTAATTTTTTTTGGAAATAATCATTAACTTATAATTTAATGTTAAAGTTAAAAGTTAAAGTACCAATGATTGTCACACACACACTAGGTGTGGTGAAATTTGTCCTCTGCATTTGACCCATCCCCTTGATCACCCCCTGGGAGGTGAGGGGAGCAGTGGTCAGCAGCATAGCCGCGCCCGGGAATCATTTTTGGTGATTTAACCCCCAATTCCAACCCTTGATGCTGAGTGCCAAGCAGGGAGGTAATGGGTCCCATTTTTATAGTCTTTGGTATGACCCGGCCGGGGTTTGAACTCACAAACTACCGATCTCAGGGCGGACACTCTAACCACTAGGCCACTAATGGTAGCAACACATTGCAAAAAAAGTTGACACGGGCATTTTTACCACTTTGTTACATGGCCTTTCCTTTTAACAACACTCAGTAAACATCAGGGAACTGAGGAGACCAATTTTCAGGTGGAATCCCTCCCCATTCTTGCTTGATGTACAGCTTAAGTTGTTCAACAGTCAGGGGTCTTTGTTGTCGTTTTTTTACGCTTCATAATGCGCCACACATTTTCAATGGGAGATAGGTCTGGTCTACAGGCAGGCCAGTCTAGTACCCGCACTCTTTTACTATGAAGCCACCCTGTTGTAACACGTACAGAATGTGGCTTGGCATTGTCTTGCTGAAATAAGCATGAAAAAGTTGTTGCTTGGATGGCAACATATTTTGCTCCAAAACCTGTATGTACCTTTCAGCAATAATTGTGCCTTCACAGATGTGTAAGTTACCCATGCCTTGTGCACTAATACACCCCCATACCATCACAGAGGCTGGCTTTTCAACTTTGCGCCTATAACAATCCGGATGGTTATTTTCCTCTTTGTTCTGGAGGACACGATGTCCACAGTTTCCAAAAACAATTTGAAATGTGGACTCGTCAGACCACAGAACATTTTTCCACTTTGCATCAGACCATCTTCGATGAGCTCGGGCCCAGCAAAGCCGGCGGTGTTTCTGGGTGTTGATGATAAGTGGCTTTGCATAGTAGAGTTTTAACTTGCACTTACAGATGCAGCAACGAACTGTAGTTACTGACAGTGGTTTTCTGAAGCGCACCTGGTGATATCCTTACACACTGATTTGGTTTTTGATGCAGTAACGCCTGAGGGATCGAAGGTGACGGGCATTCAATGTTGGTTTTCGGCCTTGCTGGGATTTCCCCAGGTTCTCTGAAAGTTTTGATGATATTACGGACGGTAGATGGTGAAATCCCTAAATTCCTTGCAATAGCTGGTTGAGAAATGTTGTTTTTAAACTGTTCGACAATTTGCTCACGCATTTGTTTACAAAGTGGTGACCCTCGCCCCATCCTTGTTTGTGAATGACTGAGCATTTCATGGAAGCTGCTTTTATACCCAATCATGGCACCCACCTGTTCCCAGTTAGCCTGTTCACCTGTGGGATGTTCCAAATAAGTGTTTGAGGAGCATTCCTCAACTTTTCCAGTTTTTTTTGCCACTTGTGCCAGGTTTTTTTTAACTATGTTGCAGGCATCAAATTCCAAATGAGCTAATATCTGCAAAAAATAACAAAGTTTACCAGTTTGAACGTTAAGTATCTTGTCTTTGCAGTCTATTCAATTGAATATAGGTTGAAAAGGATTTGCAAATCATTGTATTCTGTTTTTATTTACGATTTACACACGGTGCCAACTTCACTGGTTTTGGGTTTTGTACTTATTTAGACATTAAGTCAATCTCTTAGCCAGAGCTACTGGCTAAGAGCTAAGCGCTCTTCTTCAGGCTGTGAGGAAACACACAAAAAGGTAGGATTAACTATTATTTTAATTTAATTGTGGCATGCGCATAGTAACAGCAGCATGCTGCTAAAAGCAGATTTTTTAAAATACACTCTTATCAATCAATCAGCGAGTCTGTAGGTGTACCTAATGTTGTGATCGAGTGAATCTGTATATTTATGGGAAAAAAAAGCTGCGACAACTTCAACATGTATTTTTAAACAGTGTACATTTTAGAGATAAATTATGATACTTTTAGATATGGTATGGCGTGGTTTCATTTGCAATCTAGGAACGCTGCCGCAATCAAACGTCTTGCAGATGGACTGAAAAAAAAGGGTTATAAAAGTGACTGTGGAGTAAAATGTAGGCAAGAGTTACACCAAAGCATATCCAATGCCTATTATCTGGACAAGGAAGTGTTTTTTTATGTGATTAAAGTCATCATAGGTCCCCTTTAAAGAATAACTGCTGATGGCCCTGGATCTATATAGTAGTTCCTTGGCTGGGGAGGAGAGGAAAGTAAAAAATAAATCCACTCACTGAAATATTGATATGTCACAGAACATACTGATTAAAACTAGGATAAAAAAAGCCCTTTATGTTTTTGTGCTGTCGGTTGTTGGTTTTGATAATGCCAAATGCCTTTTGTTGTTTCACTGTTACTGAATGAAAAACCGCAGACAAAGTCTAAAAACTTACAATCTAGAATTGACACTATCCTATTGTAATGCTGGTACTTTTTTCAAATCATGCACCATCTGCTTTCTCCTCATGAAAACCAAGGCTAATGAGCGCTTTGAAGAGCCCAAGCTTGAGGCAGTGAGGGAGAACAACGTGGAGCTGGTCCAGGACATCCTCAAGGAGCTCAGTCCTCTGGCACACAGGAGCCACACAGCCGACGAGCTGCTCCGTATCTTGAAGGAGCCCCATTTTCAGGTTGTTAAACATAGGCTCTAAATCTCACTGCAAACTCAGAATGAAGAGGCATTCAGGTCTGAGTGGAGATTAGGCTTAATGGTGAATGCTGGGCCACTATCAATATAATTGATTTGCAGCTCCAGTGGGCTTCACAGTGATGTGAGCATGGGTTTGAGCGTCTTATATGTTCACTGAAGCATGATGTTGTCTTTATTTGATGGTTACGACATTGTCATCTATTTTCTGACAGTCTCTCCTGGAGACCCATGACTCTGTAGCTTCTAAAAACTATGAGACTCCTCCTCCAAGCCCCTGTGCCTTCATGGATGCAGCTCTCAACAACCAACCTGTCCCACCTGACGCCGTCAGGATGGTGGGCATCCGAAAGGTGTCTGGTGAGCACCTGGTAGGTTTGATTGATTGTATTTTCGAAGCAACTCATGCACTACAGCGTGAAGTCTTGTTTTGGCCTTGTTTAAAAGAAGAAAAAAGATACCTCAAAACAATAAAACGCAGAGGATATATCTGCAGTCAGTTCATTAGCTAGTGCAGGGGTGGCCAACCAGTCAGAGACTAAGAGACACTTTTTTTTTTTTTTACTGTGTTACTGCAAGGAGCCGCATCCTACACATGGGCACACATGAACATCACCCCATCCCTTCCTCACACACACACACACACACACACACACACACACACACACACACACACACACACACACACACACACACACACACACACACACACACACACACACACACACACACACACACACAGACCTCTGCTCAGCCAGATTTATTGTAAATGTCACACACCAACATGACTCCTACAGTACCAAGACCACAGGCCAGTTATTTTCAACAATTAACATTGTGTGCACTGTCTCACACACACACAAACTCTCAGTTCAACCAAGTCCACAAACAAAAATGTAATATTTATATAAGCTTTGAAATGCGCTAATGACGCCTGACATATAAGGCTGAATGGCTTGCCATTACGTTCAACAAAAAAATATAAGCTCTCCCACTCTGTTAAAAATGTCCTGTGTTATTCTTCATATTTTCGTTTTGCTGTGCTTTGTTTCCCTGCCATTTTGAGAGCGAATTTGTCACAAATTGTTTACTACTGTGATCTCACGCACATGCACGTTTGACGACACTCAAACCGGCTTCTTCTTCTTATGTTAGACTGACCATATGTCCTCTTTTCCCCGGACGTGTCCTCTTTTGCGGCTCTGTCCGGGCGGGGTTTCTTAAATGCCTCAAATGTCCGTGGAGTTAGGGTTGCCTGTATTTTCAATGTACGTCCAGGGTTAAGAACGGGTTAAAAACAAAACAAATTGTGGAGGCGAGTGCACGCAGCAGCATTCGTGAGGGAGGGGCAGATCATTACAAAGCACAAAACAGCTGTGCAGGGCGAGAGCTCGTCTGCTGTGTTTTGTTGAAATATAATTAACTTGTTTTGAGGCATTATTTATGTTTACATTGTATACAAGAGGTTATTTGGAATATTTATACCTCTGCACTTTTTCTAAAACTGTGAATGTTACAGAATATAAGTGTGACTTCTTTTGTTATACTGTCAAGCAGTGTTGGCGTTACCGCACTTTGTGTGTCTTTTTACGCATTGAAATCAGAAAGGACGCGCAATTCCTGAAGGCCGCGCGTCACCCGGACGCAGATTTTTTTTTTTTACCTACCGCCCGGTTTGCTTGTTTTTTTATTGTCTCGATTATCGTTTTCCGTCAGTGTTTTCTTTTGTTTATATTTGCCGGGTCAAATTTTCGTCCCCGTTTATTGCGTTTTTATTGGTCATAAATTTTGATTCGCTGAAAGTTTTATCAATGACAAACACTGCCTCAGTTTGCACTCAGACAAGTTTACCATGAGGGGCTGTCAAAATAAAGACTTCATGGTAAACACTAAGGCACTAATATAATACACCTTTCCTGCTTCCGGCTCCCAGACCGTAGTAGAGGAGCGCAGGGGAGACGTTCCTCCAGGGCCGATGTACTTCGGGGGTAACACCCTTTGCTTTACCCGGCAGTGGGTCTTTACAGCTCCGGACTCGAGGGTGAATGACGAGGCCGGCGGTTTGTTGCAACTTTGTGACTTTATTGGTGTCTTGCACACAGCCATCCACCAAGCTACTAGCACCTGCAGGCACTCACTGTTACCGCTCCTTCACCTCTCTCGCCCACCCACTCACTGACGTCACTCACCTCACATGCTGTCATATCTTAAAGGGCCACACACACACACACATACGCTACTCTCATAACAGAGTTAAGAGCCGCATGAAACCAGCCAAAGAGCCGCATGAGGCTCCCGAGCCACGGGTTGGCCAGGTCTGAGCTAGTGGATCAATAGCCAATGTCATTGCCAAGTGCAGCCTTTGTTCTGTTTTAACTTCAAATACTTAGTTTAGCAAGTAGTCATATAATTTTGTTTGGCATTTAAACATTTTTGTGCACAGGGAGTAACATTTCGAGTGGAGAGTGGCGAGTTGGTGATCGCCAGAATCCTCCATGGAGGCATGATTGACCAGCAAGGTCTGCTCCATGTGGGGGACATCATTAAGGAGGTGAATGGCAAGGAGGTGGGGAACGACCCCAAAGTGCTACAGGAGATGCTGAAGCAGGCGAGTGGAAGCGTGGTGCTGAAGATCCTGCCCAGCTATCAGGAGCCACACACACCCAGACAGGTCAGTTCACATGAAAACATGAAAAAAGAGGTCAACAAGGAATTTGTTAATGTAACTGGAGTTGGAAAAAAACTCCATGGACTCTATTTTAGTTCCTGAAAAAGCCCTAATTTAGCTTACCCACCCAGTCAAGTCTGTAACATTGTTTCAACTGGCTTGTTGAAACACAGGCATGTTTTTTTAACATTAATAAGTCACTCGAGTATGAGAAAGGGCGTCAAGTGCAGAGGGGGCAGAGAATGGTTTCCATGGGTACGTATTTGGGCTCTATTTATCCATCCATCTCTCTCTCCCCGTGTTAAGTCTCTCCTTGTGGTGTCAGTGAAGGTTGTAGTTTGGGCTTTGGTTTATGAGCTGTAAGCTCTGACAGAGTGTAGACTGGGGTGTTTATGGATGTTTTATAATGATGGACACCAGATCATTGATGTGTCATGCATAGCAAAAGAGGGCTATGTTTGCATCTCACTGAGCGTTATTTATCTTATTTCCCTCTCATGTGGCTAAAGAAGGTCATCTAAATGTTAGCAACACCTCTAATGATATAGTAGAGTTCCACAATATAACAAAGTGTGACGTCCATAGTGGTTTATATGCCTATTCGTTTTGAATCTTCTTGTAATTCTCATACCTTTCACTCCAGGCCTTTGTTAAGTGTCACTTTGACTACGACCCATCCCACGATAACCTGATTCCCTGTAAAGAAGCAGGGCTTGGATTCTGCAGTGGCGACATTCTGCAAATATTCAACCAGGAAGACCTCAACTGGTGGCAGGTCAGAAGAGCCTCGCACACAAACATGCACTAAGATATTCAGAACAGAGGAGTTTAGGGTCTGGTTGACCTGTTTTTCTCAGTTTGATGTGTTTCCATCCTAGGCCTGCCACATCCAGGGAGGTAGTGCAGGTTTAATTCCAAGTCAGCTCCTTGAGGAGAAGAGGAAAGCCTTTGTGAAAAGAGATCTGGAGCTTGTTACTACAGGTACAGTACCACAGACGACAAAGGAAAGGGGAGAGAAAAACTCCCAATTATGCAGATTTGACCCAATGCTGCATAAACACACCGGCACCAAAGACAACATCTGTTTCTCTCGGTATCATGCACGCATCTCATCCTGTCACCTCTACAGTCTGCCTGTGAGCGCTGGGGTACTGGTAATGAGAACAGCATGACTTTCAATGTGGCCTGGTCCAAGCTGCTGCTTATTAAACTTCACAATCACTTTTGATTGGAACGTCAGCAATCGAAAAGAAATACAACAGTACATTTAATTTGCATCCATGTGCTCTGTGCAGTTCTTGACAGATACAAAAGCTGGGGTGAGGCACAGTATTGCCCTTCAATCATAAGGACAACAAAGATCATCATTGCAAATTTTATGATATACCAACACAATTGTTGTGTTTTCTTATTAAAAATACCATCACTGTCGTCTGTCTACCATCACTGTCGTCTGTCTATCTGTGTTGGCCCTGTGATGAGGTGGCGACTTGTCCAGGGTGTACCCCGCCTTCCGCCCCAATGCAGCTGAGATAGGCTCCAGCACCCCCCGCAACCCCAAAAGGGACAAGCGGTAGAAAATGGATGGATGGATGTCCAAATGTTTCATAATTGTAAGCTATACAGGTCACCTCTTTATATATGTCTTTACAAAAGACACCCTCCCAACATAGCTAATATAATACGTATACATAATTGCCATAAAAGAGTATTCCTGACTGTTTCTGTATATTGTACAGTACAGTGCAGTTCAGGAATACTATTTCTTACATGTTAGCAGAACGTGTATATGCTGCCACCTAGTGGGAAATTATAATAAGACCTTGAGCTGTATAGTGGTCATCCATCCATCCATCCATTTTTTCTACTGCCTGTCCCTTCCGGGGGCAGGGAGGGGGTGCTGGAACCTATCTCAGCTGCACCTGAGCGGAAGGCAGGGTACACAAGTCGCACATATTGACAGACAACATGCACACGCTAGGGCCAATTAGTGTTGCCAATCATTTGGTTATTAATTTTTTCCAAAGGGGTAGTTGAAAAATAAAAAACAATATTAAGATTAAGATTAAAGTACCAATGATTGTCACACACACACTAGATGTGGTGAAATTTGTCCTCTGCATTTGTCCCATCCCCTTGGGGAGCAGTGGGCAGCAGCGGCGCCGCGCCCGGGAATCATTTTGGTGATTTAACCCCCAACTCCAACCCTTTGTTGCTGAGTGCCAAGCAGGGAGGTTATGGGTCCCATTTTATAGTCTTTGGTATGACTCGGCTGGGATTTGAACTACAACCTACCGATCTCAGGGCGGACACTCTAATATAAATCCAATTTCTCTGTCTCAAACACCAACAAATATTAACACTGTGTAGAGAATAGTTACTTTTTTCATGCAGAAAACTCACTTTTCCGTTTTTATTGAAGGCTCTTGATGTCAAAGACAGAGATGAGTAGGGAGGGAGAAAGAGAAGAGAAGGAAGAGCCCGGACGCCACCTTTGTGCTTTGCTACTAGTTTGTCCTTGAATTCAATAGTGTGTTTCTCCTTATTAGACAAACCAAACAGTCCAGTTGCGATCGATTGAATGCCCCGAAAATAAAATGACCTGGATGAATGAGAACATCCATAAACATTGTTCTGGCACTCTTATTGTAACCAAGAACACAGCTGTCCACTCATCTGACTTTGTTTACCTCAACTGATCACACACGCATGTGCCAGACAAATTGCTCGATTGTTTGACAAGGGGTCGGAAACTTTTTGCATCAAAAGAGCCATGTGGCCCTGTTTCCACCTGACTCAAAACCCACTTGGAGCCACAAAATTTGACCACTAAATTGAAGGTAACGCCACATATAGTTTTTTTAAACAGATTTTGCATGGTTCCCTAAGTGACGAGCTCCAGCTGTTGCCTCCTGGCTAGTCATGTTTCTTAAGATTCACTTTTGCGTAATTATTCTTCTATTGTGCTGCCAGTAGTAGTGGTATATTTTTCTCCTATACCAAGTATTTCCATGGTGTACAGCCCACCTTTGCCTTCTCCACCATTAATATTTGCAATAAAAATGTTAAAGCACATGAAGGAACAGCATAGTGACTACAGTACACAGAAGCATAAACCAGCTGGAGCCACAACTGAAAGATTAAAAACGCCAAAGGTTGCAGAGCCTTGGGATAGCAATTTGGTGCGTTCAGTGACACTTGCAGACTCGAAACATGACTCCAAGGCTCTTGTTGACTTTGATTAGACTATTACTGCATGCTACTACTTTATTTGGCTCTAAAGTGAGTTATTTCGCAACCCTACTCAATAAAAAAAGCACACAGATTGAGTTGACCAATGTGTGTTTAATTGTATTAAAACCAAGACAGTGTATGGAAACTGATTCGTATTTTTGGTGAAAAAAATGTTGGAATTAAAACTGAGGGCACATTGTATATTTTATATATATTTAAAAATGTTTTTTTTAATAATAATTGTATTTATTATTTTTATATCTGTCCTGTCCTGTGGCGATGTAGATGCTCATATCTGCTGTACAGAGTTACTTTCCTAAAGAGAAGTATTTTCTCTTGTTGCCCTATTTATATTTTACATTATTATATGTTTAAATATATTTAGTAGCAGGAGGGGATAGAAAGAAGGGAAAACAAGAAGAAACAAGAAGACACGGGGAAATTGCGGGGACAAGACAGAGAGAGACAATAACATAAAAACAACGGAACTACATTAGCAAGTAGGATTTATGCAAATATACCAAAGATGATAAAGAACACATTAGTAATAACACTAATGACAATGGACTACAATGGAGCAATGATAATACCAATAGAGATAATATAAAAACCAATTACCTCTATTCTCAACATATAATCGCTTCAAATGCAACAATACATACTGTACATATGATTACTTGAATAGCAAAAGAAAGGAGATAAAAAGGAGGGGGAAAGAGGAGCAGACTATATTAACCTTTTCCATTGTTATGCTAAAAATAGGTTTGCACATTGTACTAAAATATCAAGAGTTCATTGAGTTGGTGTCACTTTCAGGTCCTCTGTGTGCTGGAATGGGTGGCAAGAAGAAGAAAAAGATGATGTATTTAACCACTAAGAATGCAGGTACTTGAATCCACCTTTTAGTAAACCCTTCTCAAAGTATCAGATCCCTAATTAATGGCGTTTCTGACAAAGAATTTGATCGTCACGAGTTGCGAATCTATGAAGAGGTCGCCAAGGTGCCGCCGTTCAGGAGGAAGACGTTGGTCCTGATTGGTGCCCAGGGCGTTGGCCGTCGCAGTCTAAAGAACAAGCTGCTGGTGTTGGATCCCCAGCGTTATGGCACCACCATCCCTTGTGAGTGCAGGTACACATTTCACTTTGTCTACAACCTACATTTCATCTGTGATCTTTTTCTCTCTCCAGTCACCTCCAGGAAGCCAAAGGTAGACGAGAAGGACGGTCAGATGTACTCCTTCATGACACGCAGCGAGATGGAGTGTGACATCAAAAACGGCCGTTTCTTGGAACATGGCGAGTACGACGGGAACTTGTATGGTACGAAAATCAACTCCATACAAGAGGTGACAGAAACAGGGAAGATTTGCATCCTGGATGTCAATCCCCAGGTAATAGAATCACTTCAATGCCACAGTGATGCAACAATGCATGTAAAAGTATACGTTCCTAAAGGCTCTCAAAGTCCTGCGGACGTCAGAGTTCTTGCCCTACGTTGTTTTCATTGAGGCGCCTGATTTTGAGGTCCTCAAAGCCATGAACAAATCAGCAATCGAGTCTGGAGTGGTCACTAAACAGTTAACGGTGAGTGGCCAAGTTTGTAGTGAGTCAGACTTGTGAGCACTAACAAGATGTCCTGTTGTCCCCCTTTCATAGGACTCCGAGCTCAAGAGGACGGTGGATGAGAGCGAGCGCATTAAGAGGGCCTACGGACATTACTTTGACCTCTGTATCGTAAACGATGGCCTAGAAGCAACCTTCCGAAATCTACGGGCCGCCATGGAAAAACTGTTTAACGAGCAGCAGTGGGTGCCTGTCAACTGGGTGTTTTGAAGAATGGCGGACGATTTAACCCCCACGGCGCCGTCCAAGTGGGTGTTTTTGAACTTGGTGTTGTATTTAATTTGTAATACTTCTGTTGATTTTGGAACTGTTCTAGAGCTAACGGGGTTTAGTGCAATGGTGAGAGTGGGTGTGTTGTTATGGAACTAGATATAGAATAGGGATGGGCATAAAAAGCAAACCATTGGTCAGTTGTGAAGATTTTATTGTCTAAGCAATTGAGGCAAAGTGGAATGCACTGCTTAACCACTAGAGGCGCTGTTGATTCAGTTTACTGTACTTTAATCCTTAAAGCTGGGGTACTTGAATCTTGTGTCACCAGGCAGAATTCTAACTGTAAATCCCGCCCCTGACACTACGCACCTTTCTGATAGTCCCTCCTAGTCTCCTAGAGACTGTAGGTGCACACGCATAGCTTGTTGACAGTCTTAAGTTGCATTGAAGGATGTCCTAGTTCCTATTTTGGTGCAGACTATCTGTTACACACGTCACCATGCAAAAGTATACACCAAATATAGGACAAATTGAACAATTGGTTACCTGTCTAGAAGGAAAACAGCCACTTGCGTGACCAAAGTTAGTCCAAGACCGGCCCGCAATGCCCTCCATCTTGAATGCGCCGGACCAATATTTATCGGTTTGGCTCATCTTAGATTTATTTTTATAGATCTACAGCGTCTTTCTTTTCTTACTCGGATTTCCTTTTTGTTTTGTTTTTATCAGTATATGCTGTAACAGCAAGCACAGGTATTGCGGTCTTTCCAGGTGGTGTTAGGCAGCCATGCTTTACTGCAAACAAGCTTGCTTCACTATATATCGCGTCAGCCAAAGAGGAGGCTCACCCCTCCTTTCTCTAAATCTTGTGGTTGGATCTGGAGGGGTTGATCGCCACTAAAATACTTAATTATAAGAAACAGACAGCACACAGATGTACGATTTTTTCTGAAATAATTACTGTTACGATATACTATATGATGCTAATATGATTTTTTTTTAAAGTAAAATAATATAACTCGGGTACCCCAGCTTTAAGGCTCCTTAAAATATAAATTAAAATGTGTACCTTTAGGCCCAAAAATGTAACATAAAAACATTACTTTTCACTTTTGCCACATCAGATCTTTTCACCAGACATAACTGTCAACCTTCCCGTTTTGGCCGGGTAATCACATTATTTGTATTACTTTCTCCCGGTCACCTTTTCTCCCCCTGGATTTTGTCAACATGAAAAATGGAATGCTCAACAATACTGCTGCTACCACAGCGGGTCCACTCGGCACCTCAAAAGGTGGGCTGGTGACAGCTGCACGGCAAGTTACATTCAATAAAATCAACAACGCCAGAGAGATGGATGGACATCTCTGACAAAAATCCAAACTTTGAGTAAATACTTTGACAAATAAATCATAGGAAACTATTATCTTTCTCCAAAGAAGAGCAGGCAGCTGCTCACACTTCCTGCTTTCTGTAACATTGAAGGAGAAAAGACAGAAAAATATATTTCAAATATAAGTGCCAGATTTGTTTTTATTTTCATTTATGTAAAGTTACATGGTTCTTTGTTAGAAGCCTCATATTCCATCTGACCGATGTGTTTGTCAATGTTCAGTGACACTATTGTGATAGAAGGGACAAGGATTCAAATCCCCTCCAGCACATTAAGGGCCTGATTTACCAAAGGTTTGCGTGGGCTAAAACACGTGCAAACTTGATTGCACATTTCATAGATTCGCTTTGCGTGTGCTAAGAGGATTGCGTCTGTTCAATGAGCAGAATAAGGTGTGCAATCCATTTTGCATCTCTGTCTTCATTAAAATGCAAAATATATGTTGATCATCAAAACACCCACAATATTGGGAGGAGAAAATGCAAATATTATACAGCAATGTGATTCATCAACACTCATCACCGTTTTGGGAGCACTATTTAGCTTGTTTGAAAAGGACGTGCAAACTGACAGTTCCACACAAAGCTGTGAGAGGGCTGTTGGCGCTGCAAAGACACAGAGAATTCCTCATCCTGTGTGTAAATTTTAACATATTTAAACAGTCAAAAATAAAAAAATATCAGACATCTATTCAGCAACAGCCTTTTATAATTTCATAGCTGCTAGATTACCTTAGGGGCTGATAAAATTGAATTCAGTACATGCATCTTTTTTTAATGAAGTATTTTTCACATTATTAGTGCAGCCTCCCTGTCAAAAAAAGGGGTATCTATGGAGACACCACACAACACATCCACTTGATACATGGTATTTTATACATTGCTCATGCTCTTTAGTGTGAGGTATTTGGATCTTAGTAAATCAGGACTTATGTATTTATTTTATTGAATTAACATCAATTTGTGATGAAAATCCCATACTTTTACCAATTTTCTCAAGATATCCCATATTTTGCATTGCAAATGTTGACAGGTATACTTCTTGCTTCCCATTGTAATAAGTAATGTGTAAACATAGTCAAATGCCCATCCATACTATCAAGTAGTATTTTAGATAGAAAGTTCTCTATAAAACTTTTAGCCTTCCAAATCTTACATACTTTATGTAGTGTAATGTTTACATTGGATTGGTATAAGAGAGGCTGGCAGATAGATAGAAGGGATGTGACATTCGTAATGAATTTGACCAGTAGATCATACATTGTACGCATTGAGAAATGTGCTTTTCTTGTGTTACAACACTGGTCTGGAACATGAACAGCAATAGAAATATTTGAAACAACCATGCTACCTATACATTGATCTATACGCTTTTTACATTGATTGTATTCGTGGCACTGACAATTTGCAAACCCACTGATCGTAGGAGAAAAGTATCCTGCAGTAGACGACAAAAAGAATACTAACAAGACCAACATTTGTTCATGTCCGTTATTTGTGATGTGCAAAGTCATTATTCATACTTTTGCCTTAATGTGGTTTAACAAGCCAAGGAAACACAATCATGGAACATTTAAACACCATCACTTCCTGTTCCAAACAACCTGGCAACCTATACATGTTTTACCTTCAAGCTGTAAGTGTATTGTAATAAAGACGATATATTATCACTAAAAGACACGTTGTTGGTGTGCAGGACAACAAGATGCATTGAAAAAGTTATCTTGAAAACGCACCGTGTTGTTGTTTTTAGCTGAAGGATGCCCGGTGGTGCCTCCGCTGGGGGGGTGGGTGCACATGGGTGCTGGTGGAAGGGGTCATCCAGTAATGAGGGGCCAAAGGGAGTGTTATTGGGTACATCTCATAGGCGGGCGGTGGGCCCCCCGGCCAGACACTTGTCAGTTTGGGGTCAAACTAAAAGACATGATGTCTTTGTCACTTTACATTTAAATGACATGGAATATAAGAGCTACGTTTTAACTTGTAGAACTTATGTAACATATGTGTTAGTAGTGATGGGTCTCACCATACTGGAGCATCATGAAACACAGTTACTGTGTCCCTTGATGCTTCTGTGTGTGTGCCACTTTAAGAACAAATCATGTGACTGATACAACTGCTGTGTCGTTTGACTGTGAAGCGCCAAACTGTGTTTATCAGGAAGTCAGAAGAGTCGAGTTTGACATCGCTTTTTGTCTCCATCATCGATCTAAATGCAACTAAGAAAAAGGACAAATTCCAAAGTATGGGATTATTTTGATCTTAGAAGGCCCACCTAAGGTAAATGTTATTTTCCTATTTGGCTCATTGAGCAAACTTGTGTTTCATATTCTTTTCTGTGCAGCTATTCATTAAAACAAAGGGAAATGATCCAGTAATCCCTTGTTTGTCGCTGTTAATTGGTTCCGTTCATGACCGCAATATAGTAATTACCATGATGTAGGAATCATTCATTAGGGTTATAAATATTCATAGCTAAAAAAAAAAACAACTTGATGAACTTCTTAATACAATTTTCATGATTATGGAGCTCTCCAGACATGAAGTAACAGCCTATAATCACCTTTACACTCTTTTAATCCACTGATTGATGAGCCAATCAGTGGCCATGGTACTGAACAGCATGCTCTAATTGGTTTGGTTGCCTGTAGTGGCCAATACTACAGTAGTAGTTATTTTTTCAGTTTATTTAGCAATTTTTATGCTTGGAATTGCTTTATTTAGGGACAATGTTTTGTTGAATATGCTTTAAAAATATCTGCAATGCGAAGCTGCAATATTTGGAGCGTGATGTTGCGAGGGACGACTATTTGCTAACTATTAATTTAATTTGCAGGTCAAATGTAACTTTTTTATGCACCATTATAAAACACTATCAATGCAGTGTCAATACAGGTAGTGAGTGTGCCTCTCAGGCATCATTGACCAATCACTATTTGTTACTACTGACAGAAATTAAAGTAAAAACAAAAAATACTCTAAATTACGGTGGAACAAAGACAGAATCGTATGATAACCTAAGCATGTTTCTGCATAAAGAAAGTCAATCCAATTCATTTGATTCAGAGAGTAAAAATATTGACTCAAAACATTTAATAGAAAACAATTATAACTTTATACTCAGTAAATGTCAAATATATAAAATGTACTTTTATTGAAGACGGTGATATGGGGAGAGACCACGAGGACGCCACCTTCATACATTATTTCTCCCTTTCTTTATCAAAGTGCTGGCGCTCGCAACTTTATTTGGCCCATGGTGGATTTTTGCAGTTTTACTAAATTAAAAAAAGCTCAGAGATGGCGTTGGTGCACTCGATTGTGATACGCCAGCAAACTGACGAGTTGCAATGTTTAACCCTACGATGACTGAGAAAAAATTTGGCAACATTTTTTGTCAAACATAATCATATGAAAAGCGTGGCGTACAAAAACCAAGGCACAGTACCTTTCGTATTGGTATGATTAGAAAAGACAAGTCGTCCTATATTCTGTGTATAGTGATTTATGTCTGTTGGTATTTTACAGATAGTGAAAACATGACTTAAAAAAAGATCTTAACATTTATCCAAAAATAGTAGTCATCCCTCACAACATCGCGCTTCAAATATTAAACACATTGCAGATTTTTTTTTAAAGCATATTCTCTAATAATTTGGCCCTAAATCAAGCATTTTCAAACTTTAGAAATGGCTAAATAAAGTAAAAGTATCAATTCTACAGTAGTATTGACCACCAGATCACATTAAACCAATCAGACCAGTATCGTGGCCACTGATTGGCTCAGCCTCAGGCAGCATTGCTATATTAAAGTAAAAGAGTGTAAAGGTAAGGTAACTAAAGGCTGTTATTTCATGTTGAAATATGTATTTGGAACATTGTCAGAATAATTGTATCTAAGTTATCACAAAACTTTGTGTTTCAATGAGTTTCCGGCGAGCAGACAAAAGCTGTCTATGATCTTACCATTCAAAAAGCTTGTAAAACTCCACTGTGTAGGATGGGAAGCAACATGAAGGTGTCGGTTTCTTTGTTGTATTGCAATCCACAGGAAGATTTTGTCTTGACCCGAGATCTACAAAGTGGAGAGGAAACAGGACCTGACCCCCTCCATGTACCTTTTCTTTTAACTGTTTTGTGACCAAAGGCAGCGGCTGTTTACGACCCCCGTACCTTTAGAAACAGCTGTTGCCATGTAATCAGGGAAAGTCCAAATAAAAGAGGAGGCGTACAATCTTTTGTCGGAGCGTGGTGGGAGACTGTACAGCCCAGACGTTTCTCCTCAATTGAGCTAAATTAATTCTGTCTCTGTTTAATTCCTTGCTTCTTTGTCTGTTTAATAGATGTCATCAGTGTTTGAACCTGACAAACATAGTAAACAGGTTTTTATATTCTGGTTGTAATTAATGATTCCTAGTCCGTGGAAATTAATTTATCATGCCCGGAACCAATGAACAGCGATAAACAAGGGATAACTGTACTGAGGAATCAGTTAATATGGTAATTTTGTTCAAACTAAAGAAAGGAATTCAATTTCAACCCCATAACATATCCTTGATTCCCACACTCGTATGAACACACACACACAGAAAGATAAAAGATGGCGGCTGCTACACACCAGTGCGTAAGGAGGCGGCAGCTCAATGGTGCTGTATCTTGGCGGGAGTCTGTCATAATGCGGCTCCACCGCCTCCTGACCTTCTGACGCTGGAATAGCCTGGATGGCGACGCTGCTGTCATCTTGTGCGGTTGCCACGGTGACGTCGTACGCCGCTCTCTTCTTCCTGGCGTGCAGGTAGAAGCAGAGGAGAACCACGGCGATGGACACCACCAAGCACGGGAATCTAGAAAGCCAGCGGTTAATACAATTATTGACGTGTCGTTATTAGGGACTGTGAATACTCACACATATTGAAGAGTATTAACAATAGTCATGGCTGCCGCAAAGTCCTTGACATCACTGGGGGATGAAAAATATGAATATATAGTTTTTCATTCACTCACTTTATGACAGATAATGCAATGTTTCAACATTTAGTAGTAGTGTACTGCTAACAAGATTCACACATTTCCTATGAATGAGTATCACTCCCAACTTTTGTGTGGGCTTGTAGGCTGAATGACCAACATACTCTTTGGACCTTCATCCTATAAATGTGTTGCTCATTGCACACGTTCCTATCAGCTAAATCTAAATAACTTATGACACAAACACTTCTTTTTAAGTTCCTATAAGACGGTCTTACCTTGCTGGGGGATCCCAAACGTAAACAAGGTCTCCTGGGTGCTGCGTGCCTCCAAATAGGTGTAGTGTATCACTTGTATTGTCTTCACTGCAAGATTCTATTTTCTTTTTACAGTGTTATTGTCCCGTTTAAAGCCACAGGACTTTGAGGTCAACTTCCTGTTTTACACATTTCCTGGATGGATGTTACGAGTGTCCGTTGCTCAATGAATGAGTAACTCTACATGACCATGCTGCTCCATCAGTTGGTTCCATTGGATCTTCAACAATATAGTTAGTATGTCACAATATAGTTAGTATGTAAAACACAGAACAGGGCTGTCAAACTCATTTTCATTGAGGGCCAACTCGCAGTAATGGCTGCCCTCAGAGGGCCACGTGTAAAAGTGAATAGCCTATGACGGGGGTCGGCAACCCGCGGCTCTAGAGCCGCATGCGGCTCTTTAGCGCCGCCCTAGTGGCTCTCTGGAGATTTTTCAAAAATGTATGAAGAATGGAAAAAGATGAGGGGGAAAAAAAATCTATTTTTTTGTTTTAGTATGGTTTCTGTAGGAGGACAAACATGACACAAACCTCCCTAATTGTTATAAATCACACTGTTTATATTAAACATGCGTCACTGATTCGAGTATTTGGCGAGCGCCGTTTTGTCCTACTAATTTTGGCGGTCCTTGAACTCACCGTAAAGTTTGTTTACATGTATAACTTTCTCCGACTTTCTAGGACGTGTTTTATGCCACTTCTTTTTCTGTCTCATTTTGTCCACCACACTTTTAACGTTGTGCATGAGTGCACAAAGGTGAGTTTTGTTGATGTTATTGACTTGTGTGGAGTGCTAATCAGACATATTTGGTCACTGCATGACTGCAAGCTAATCGATGCTAACATGCTATTTAGGCTAGCTATATGTACATATTGCATCATTATGCCTCATTTGTAGCTATATTTGAGCTCAATTAGTTTCCTTTAAGTCCTCTTAATTAAATTGATATCTCATGACACATGTAATATGGCTTTTAATTTTTTGCGGCTCCAGACAGAATTGTTTTTGTATTTTTGGTCCAATATGGCTCTTTCAACATTTTGGGTTGCCGACCCCTGGCCTATGAATATAAATGTACAGGAATTCGCCTCATGATAGCATTAGAACAGTACGTGCTTCTCAAACTTTTTTCACCCAAGTACCACCTCAGAAAACACCACCATAATGACATTAAAAAGCAGTAACGTAGTAGGCCTCCATATTAATTAAAAACAAGACAGGTTTTATTTAACAAGTATGTTTTATATTTTTGACCATTATATCTTGACCATTTTGAATATTGAAAATTAAACACTAATCACTTAAGTGATTATTTTGCGTGCCACTAGATGAGTCCGTGTACCTAAGTTTGAGAATCACTATTAGAAAATTGCTTATGCATGTCGTTATTACCTGTTTTTCCACATACACTGTAAAAATTTTATTTTATTTTTTTAATGTAGGTTTTTCAGTAAAAAAAAACAAACTAAAAGCTCAGTTGTCAGAATTAAATAAATAAATGATAAATGGGTTATACTTGTATAGCGCTTTTCTACCTTCAAGGTACTCAAAGCGTTTTGACAGTATTTCCACATCCATCCATTCACACACACATTCACACACTGATGGCGGGAGCTGCCATGCAAGGTGCTTACCAGCAGCCATCAGGAGCAATGGTGAAGTGTCTTCCCCAAGGACACAACGGACGTGACTAGGATGGTAGAAGGTGGGGATTGAACCCCAGTAACCAGCAACCCTCCGGTTACTGGCATGGCCACTCTACCAACTTCGCCACGCCGTCGTAAAAAATATGGTGGTTTTACGGTATATTACAGTAAATTGGGGAAACGGTACGTTTTTTTAAGCTAGAATTCTGGTGACAGAGCTGCCATTTTTAAAAAATGCTTTACCATAAAATCTGAGGTGGTTGTATTTACTGTGGATAACTAATGGAAAAACGGTACCGCAGTTTGGACTTTTTTACAGTACAATTCTGGCGACTTACTTGCAGTTTTTACTGTAAAATCTACAGTTTTTTTTTTACGGTGTATTAATGTTTATGGAAAAAACGGCACCACTGTTTTAATTAATTTTTTTACAATAAAATTCTGAAGACTGAGCTGCCATTTTTTTACCGAAAAAAATCATTTTAATTTTTACAGTGTACAATTTGATGGATAACTTGCTTTGAATTCATAAATCAAGCAGATATTTACAAAAAATATTGATTTTTATTTGAACAAAAACATGTTTTGGAGTGTATAACATTTGTTGCAATAGAACATATTAAAGTTTGGTCAAAGTATGCAATTTCATGCAGTACATGAATTTGTTCTGTCAAAAAGGAAAGAGCGTATACATTAGTAAGAAAAGATATTGTACTTTATTGACGCATATCATCACCAGGCTTTCACGGGCTGTATGACATAATGTGAGAGGCCAAATCTGGCCCAGGGCCTTGAGTTTGACACGCTGCCCTAGATACTAGTAAATATGCCCCCTAGTGGCCGTGAGCAGCACATGCGATGTGGCAAGCTGATACTCACTGTTATTTTCCTACAATGCCATGGCCGTATCTTCTTATTTAAGCTTCTTACAGAAATGACAGAAGTGGTTACGTGTGACATTATATATGGTTGATGCGGGTTTAGAATAAATGAAGCCCATAAACATAATTGCAAACAGCAGAAACTAAATAATTGCATTTATATTACCGACTTGAATTAAATACATTTGGTTTGTTGTGCCTGAAATACTGCACATCCAGAAAGTACTTCACTTTTTCCACATTTGATGTTGCAGCCTAATTCCAAAATGGAATACACACATTTTTGTGCTCAAAATTCTACAGACAATACCATGTGCCAATGTGTAGTTGTGTTTTTTGTTGTAATTTTGCAAATGTATTCAAAAAACGATGTACTCACATGTGCACGGTAGAATGTAGCAATGTATAGAGACATCCCGGATAAAAACCAACACTTTCCATCCAACCTGATGAAGGTTGAGAGGTGCTGCAAAGAGGCCAAAATGAGGTGTGTCAAGCTTGTGGCATCGCATTCAAATATTTGAGGCTGTAATTGCTGCCAAAGGTGCATCAACAACGTATTGATCTAAGCCTCTCAATACTTATGTACATGTGATATTTGTTTTTTTTAAATAAATGTGCTTTTTTTCTTTTTTTTTCTCCAAGAAAAAAAACAACTTCACCCTGTCATTATGAGGTATTGTGTGTAGAATTTTGAGGACAAACAATTAATATTACATTTTGGAACAAGGCTGCAACATAACATGAGAACAAAGTGAAGCGCTGTGAATACTTTACGGATGTACAGTAGATAGAAGAAAAACTTTAAAAATATCTGCTCGAGAAGAAGAACAAAATTAGGTTGCTGCAGGGTTCTAAAATTCACTCATTAGAAAAAAAGTAAATTTAAACCTTGATTGCTTTCCCATTTTTATTTAACTACCGTATTTTTCCGTCTATAAGTCACAGTTTTTTTTTCATAGTTTGGCCGGGGGTGCGACTTATACTCAGGAGCGACTTCTGTGTGAAATTATTATTATAATTTTAAAAAAGGGCCGTTAACTGTTTTAAATGTTATTCTACAATATTTCTTAACAGCAAATATTTATTACAGATTACTTTTTTTATTACTTATGCTAATTATTACATTAAAATGACTACAGCCTATAGAAGCAATTCAACAATTGTAATGAATTACAATATGTATTTAAACAAAAATTTAACCAATGATAATTTCACTGTGAAGGAGTCCTGCCACGCACACTCATGCACTGCAAGCAACGTGGGTGAAGTGCCTTGCCCAAGGACACAACGGTAGTGACTAGGATATAAAATGACTAACATACTGTACGCTATATAGTATGTGCTAGTTGTAGTTGTATAAACAGTTTGATGCAGTGACAACTTGACTCCTCCCTCCTCCTCCTCCTGTGTGCCAACTTGCCCTGCAGGTGAAACCCTCGTTAAATTCATTTTACAAGCTCACTGACGCTATCAGAGTGCTCCATGCGGGGGCATATTCTCATCATATTCATATCATACAATAATGCCGCTGCCATTGGATCGAAGGTCGCAGTCTTTTGTTTTTGGAAGTTCTAGCACATTCTATAGAAAGCCAATTAGGAAGAGAAAGAAGAAAGTGTGTTGGAGCTTGTTTCCTAGGAATGTTTTGAGTGCTGTTAAAACATGTTGGAGGTGCGAGGCCCAACAAGAGCTTAGACAAAAATATTCTGCTATAGAAGTAGTTGTCATCTGGGAGTACTGTGAAGGTGATCATGAACATACAGTATTGAATGGCACTCACCTCTATACTGTATTATATATACACTATTATATATACTGTATTATATATACTGTAACATATATAATGTATCATATATACTGTATTATATATACTGTATCATATATACTGTATTATATATACTGTATTATATATACTGTATCATATACACTGTATTATATATACTGTATCATATATACTGTATTATATATACTGTATCATATATACTGTATCATATATACTGTAACATATATACTGTATCATATATACTGTATCATATACACTGTATTATATATACCGTATTATATATACTGTAACATATATACTGTATTATATATACTGTATCATATATACTGTATTATATATACTGTATCATATATACTGTATCATATATACTGTATCATATATACTGTAACATATATACTGTATCATATACACTGTATTATATATACCGTATTATATATACTGTAACATATATACTGTATTATATATACTGTATCATATATACTGTATTATATATACTGTATCATATATACTGTATTATATATACTGTAACATATATACTGTATCATATATACTGTATTATATATACTGTAACATATATACTGTATCATATATACTGTATTATATATACTGTATCATATATACTGTAACATATATACTGTATCATATACACTGTATCATATATACTGTATTATATATACTGTATTATATATACTGTATCATATATACTGCAACACAGTAGTGTTGCATTTCAGCTGCTTTCATAGGAAATGGGTTTGTTAATGTATGGGTGGAGGGGGAAGAGCTGGCAACATGTTGGAGATGCCAGTGGGTGGAGGTGGAGGTGGAGGTGGAGGATGCGGTAAAGGAGGAGCTCCTGCTACAGGAGGCTGAGAAAATATGTTTGGTGGAGGAGGAGGAGGTGGTGGTGGCAGAGATGTCGGTGAGGTCAAGGATGGTGGTGATGGCAGGCTGGTGTCCATACAGGAAGTGGGGGGAGGAGGAGGAGGAGTACCTGTTAGAGGGGGAGGTGGGAGAGAAGCATCTGCTCCTGGAGGAGGTGAAAAGATGTTTGGTGGGGGAGGCACAATGTTGAAGGTGCCAGTGGGTGGAGGTGGAGGAGGTGGAGGCAAGAGATGCGTACCCCCTGCTACAGGAGGAGGAGAAAGGAGGTTGTTTGGTGGTGGGGGTGGTGGTGGTGGCAGACATGTTGGTGAGGTTAAAGAAGGTGGTGTTGGCAGGCTGGCGTCCATGCAGGAAGTAAGAGATGCAGGAAGTGGAGGAGGAGGAGGAGTACCTGTTACAGGGGGAGGTGGGAGAGAAGCATCTGCTCCTGGAGGAGGTGAAAAGATGTTTGGTGGGGGAGGCACAATGTTGGAGGTGCCAGTGGGTGGAGGTGGAGGAGGAGAAAGGAGGTTGTTTGGTGGTGGTGGCAGACATGTTGGTGAGGTTAAAGAAGGTGGTGTTGGCAGGCTGGCGTCCATGCAGGAAGTAAGAGATGCAGGAAGTGGAGGAGGAGGAGGAGGACCTCCTGTTACAGGGGGAGGTGGGAGAGAAGCATCTGCTACTGCGGGAGGTGAAAAGATGTTTGGTGGGGGAGGCACAATGTTGGAGGTGCCAGTGGGTGGAGGTGGAGGCAAGAGATGCGTACCCCCTGCTACAGGAGGAGGAGAAAGGAGGTTGTTTGGTGGTGGTGGTGGTGGTGGTGGTGGGGGCAGACATGTTGGTGAGGTTAAAGAAGGTGGTGTTGGCAGGCTGGCGTCCATGCAGGAAGTGAGAGGTGGGGGAGGAGGAGGAGGAGGAGGAGGAGACATACTGAGGTCCAATGAGTTTTGCTGATGATGATGAGGAGGAGGAAGGTTATTGTGGGTGTTAGAATGAGCAGGAACTGATGGTAGCGGTACAGCGATGCCTTGATTGGACCTACACACACACACACACACACACACACACACACACACACACACACACACACACGCACGCACACACACACGCACACACACACGCACACACACACACACACACACACACACACACACACACACACACACACACACACACACACACACACACACACACACACATAACAAATGTCATAAATATGAATATATCATGAAATAAATGTTGGTACATGGACTAAAATGACAACATTAGTAGCTTATATTATTTGCATGCAAATATGTCAACTATGTGATTAGACGCTGGACTTTGTGCTACAGTAGCACCTCCTGGAATCCTTTTTTTCTTTCTCTCTTTTGTGGAAAAATGTCAACCTACAAATATTACAGAATAAAGCCAAACATACTATAATAATAGTACAAAAAATAATAACAGTCAAAATAATATTATAAAAGATAATGTTTTTCAAGTCATTTTGCAATGAAATGGTTCTAATCAAATAGATCAAACTGCTCGTAATTGTACTTTTTTCTTTTTACATGACCCTAATACAACATCTACTACTACTATTAATACTTATAACACAAATGAATGTAATAAGAAAAAGAAAAAAGTTGTAACATACCTAGAATAAGTTCAAACAAATATTTAAAGACAAGAGTCTATGTATTAAAATGATGATGATCACACAGCATATGTAGTAGGGGTGTCCAGACATTTTGTACATTAAGAATAATAAAGCCAGTTCAAGATAAGTCAAAACATGCAATGCTTTCAGAAGAACAAACATTTTAGCTTTGTGGTATAGGTGAAAAATGTCATTCTTTTATTTATTTGAATTGTTAAATAATTACTTAGTTTTCTATAATAAGCACAGGGACAATAAAAAACAAGCTGTGTGCCAAAAATGCAATTTGGACACCCCTACACTAAGTCCCTGGTTAATCTGTTGCGTTCAGGTTCATTTATATTTTATCATTGCGACCACAGTATCACCGTTATTATATACAGTATATTGACGTACGAGGGAACATCTGCAATGCTCAGTGTGCTGTCCCTGGTGGTCCCTGGCACCTTAGTGGGTGTCTCCCTGGTGACCTGTGGGGGGGTTGAGTGGACACAGGATGACATCATCACTTACAGCTCAAATTAGGATGGTTATTAGGAAATGTTTGTTGTCAGATTTACCTGGAAACAATGTCCAGTGGAGTCCAAGATGGAGTATGATATTGGTACCCTGGAGTATATTCTCTCTGCTTCCTTGCCTGAAGGAGGCGGGGCCACAAGTTTGGAGCGGATCTTGTTTTGGGAGATGGTGAAAGTGCTGATCTCTCTTCTGGCCACCTTCTCATAGTGGATGGCTGCAGCCTGGGTTACATGACAGCATGGACAATGGATGTACAATGTGTGTGTGTGTGTGTGTGTGTGTGTGTGTGTGTGTGTGTGTGTGTGTGTGTGTGTGTGTGTGTGTGTTAACTGACCAGTGACAGCAGGTTGACTGAAGACTCCATGTTGCTGAGCCGCATGGTCTGAGAGTCCAGCAGTCTGAGCAGTAAAGTTGCAACATTGTTGATCTGGTAAGTTACACTCGCCAACGCCTGAATGGTTAAAGCCTTGGACTCCTCCACTACCTTGCTTGGATCATCTGCCTAAAAAAATATAAAGAGAAAGAGAGTTCCTTTCCCTTTGGTATGTTTGAGTTAAGATGAGTTTCCTTTCTTGCATTTTAGGAAATTTTGTACTTATAACAAAACAAATCATTATGAAGGATGTATATTTTATGCTGTATTTTGATTGATCAAAACATAATTATTATAAAGGATATAGTATTTTAATTGCATATTTTTTGTGCTCCACACCAAGTAAAAAATAATATGCATAAAAACACGAACAATATATATTAGAAAATAAATACAGTATATAATATGCCTAGAAAAATGTTTCAACCCATTTTGCATTCCAAGTTTATTTCCCTAAAAATGAATAAATAAATATCTAATTACCTAAAAATGTATACAAAAATTACATTTTCTAAATAGAGAAACTATCATTTGTTTTTAAATAAATCATAACTATTTGCTTAATTATCTTAAACATATGTATTTCTGTAAGAAAATAAATCTTACAATATAGTATATATGTGTATGTATATATACTGTATATATATATATATATATATATATATATATATATATATATATATATATATATATATATAATATATATATATATATATATATATATATATATATATATACTACCGTTCAAAAGTTTGGGGTCATATTGAAATGTCCTTATTTTTGAAGGAAAAGCACTGTACTTTTCAATGAAGATAACTTTAAACTAGTCTTAACTTTAAAGAAATACACTCTATACATTGCTAATGTGGTAAATGACTATTTTAGCTGCAAATGTCTGGTTTTTGGTGCGATATCTACATAGGTGTATAGAGGCCCATTTCCAGAAACTATCACTCCAGTGTTCTAATGGTACAATGTGTTTGCTCATTGGCTCAGAAGGCTAATTGATGATTAGAAAACCCTTGTGCAATCATGTTCACACATCTGAAAACATTTTAGCTCATTACAGAAACTACAAAACTGACCTTCCTTTGAGCAGATTGAGTTTCTGGAGCATCACATTTGTGGGGTCAATTAAACGCTCAAAATGGCCAGAAAAAGAGAACTTTCATCTGAAACTCGACAGTCTATTCTTGTTCTTAGAAATGAAGGCTATTCCACAAAATTGTTTGGGTGACCCCAAACTTTTGAACGGTAGTGTATATCTATATACACACACACACACACACACACACACACACACACACACACACACACACACACACACACACACACACACACACACACACACACACACACACACACACACACACACACACACACACACACACACACACACACACACACACACACACACACACACAGGTATATATATATATATATATATATATATATATATACATATATATATATATATATATATATATATATATATATATATATATAATATATATATATATATATATATATATACACATATATATATAATTATATATATATATATATATATATATATATATATATATATATATATATATATATATATCTATATATATATATATATATATATATATACATACGTACATACATACCACACACACATTAGTATATATTTAAAAAATATTTTTAGGTAAACATTTGTTGAAGTTTATTTCGACCATGTATACAGTTTCAATATGATACATCAAATATTTATCAGTTCTCTTTACGACATGCCTGAAAAAGAGTAGGAAGAAGCAAAGCTTAATTAATCCTCCTGTTTTTTCACAACATAGCAATTACTAACACGTGTTTACTTCTTCTAAATTTGAAATACAATACATCATCCATCGATCTTCTTCTGCTTATCCGAGGTCGGGTCACAGGGGCAGCAGCCTAAGCAGAGAAGCCCAGACTTTCCTCTCCCCAGCCACTTTGTCCAGCTCCCAAGGGATCCCAAGGCATTCTCAGGCCAGCTGGGAGAGACAGTCCTGTGCCTTGGGTCTTCCCCGTGGCCTCCTACTGGTCCTATTGGTAGAATGTACCCTAGGGGGGCATCCTGACCAGATGCCCGAATTACTTCATGTGGCGCCTCTCGACGTGGAGGAACAGCGACTTAGAAGTGCAAACCGATCCAGTGAGAGCTGAAGATCCTGGACAGATGAAGCCAGCATCACCACATCATTTGCAAAAAGCAGAGACCCAATCCTGCAGCCACCAATCCGGATCCCCTCAACAACCTGACTGCCCCTAGAAATTCTGTCCATAAAAGTTATGACAGAATCAATGACAAAAGGGCTGCGCTGGCGCAGTCCAAACCTCACTGGAAACAGGTCTGATTTACAGCCGGCAATGCAGACCAAGCTCTTACACCGATCATACGGACCGCCACAATCAGGCAGTCCGATACCCCATACTCTCTGAGCACTCCACACAGGATTTCCCGAGGGACAAGATCGAATATGCCTTCTCCAAGTCCACAAAAAACATGTAGACTGGTTGGGAAAACTCCCATGCAACCTCAAGGACCCTGCCGAGAGTAAAAACCTAGTCCACAGTTCCACGACCTAGGACGAAAACCACGCTGCTCCTCCTGAATCTGAGGTTTGACGATCCAGCGTAGCCTCCTCTTCAGTACACCTGAATACCCTTACCAGGAAGGCAGAGGAGTGTGATCCCACAAGTGTCGGAACACACTCTGTGGTTTCTTTTCTTAAAGAGGAACCACCACCCCGGTCTGCCAATACAGAGGCACCGCCCGGATATTCATTCAATGTTGCAGAGTTTTGTCAACCAAGACAGCTCCACAGTATTCAGAACCTTTAGGAACTCTGGGGCCTGCCACCGAGGAGCTTTTTAACTACCTCGGCAAACTCAGGCCCAGAAATAGGAGAATCCATCACATATTCCCCAGGCACTGTTTCATCATAGAAGACGTGTTGGTGGGATTAAGGAGGTCTTTGAAGTATTCCCTCCACCAGAACATAAGATCCTGAGTCATAGACAGCAGCACACCATCCCACCATACATAGTGTTGACAGTGCACTGCTTTCCCCTCCTGAGGCGGCGAATGGTGGTTCAGAATCGCTTCAAAGCACTCCGGGAGTCGTTAAGAACGGGCCGGAACTTCTCCACTTTGCGCACCAGCTCAGGCTCCTTACCCCCCTGACGAGGTGAAGTTCCACGTCGTAAGAGCTAGCTTCTGTAGCCAAGGATCGGACCGCCAAGGGCCCTGTCTTTGGCTACAGTCACCCAGCCCACATTGTACCCGACCTCTATGCCCCTCCTGAGAGTGGGGAGCCCGTTGGGGGGAGGACCCCACGTTTCCTCTTCGGGCTGTGTTTTTTCATAGAGATCTTTGAGCTGGTCTTTCTCTGGTCACTCACCTAGGACCTGTTTGTCTCAGGAGACCCTACCAGGGGGCATAGAAACCCCCAGACAACATAGCTCCATGGATCATTGGGACACTCAAACCCCTCTACCACAATAAGGTGGCAGCTCAGGATCAAAGATCCTCAAAGATTTCTAAACAAAAGAGTTATGTTAGTACATAAAGTCAGTTATTGCTAATACATCTAAATATAAGTTTAAAAATAGAAATTAAAAGTTGAATACAGGAACATAAAGTAGAGCATGCAATTAAATTATATTATTCATTTGTTTTGTAATTAAATCATACAGAATATATAAAAAAAACTTATATACAACAATATGAAAGATTAAACCACAATATGCATGAACATTTATATGTATTGTAGTATTTCTTAAATGGTTTGAAATTGTTTTGTGGTTTCTAGTGGTATACAGTCAGTGTTGGGACTAACGCGTTACAAAGTAGTTTCGGCGGTAACTAGTAATCTAACACGTTATTTTTTATATTCAGTAACTCAGTTACCGTTACTACGTGATGCGTTACTGCGTTATTTTACGTTATTTTTTATGTAGTATCGGCTAGAAACAGAAGATCTGAGTGTGTTTTATTGGAGCGCTGCAGTGTCGTTCTTCTGAATGTTCTTGTGTCACAAGCCAGAGAAGAGAGACACACGCTCTGTGTGGGTGGGTGGGGGGGGGGGGGGGGCGTGTCTGATCATGGCGGAGCTGCGTCGAGTTTGTCGAATATGTAGATATTCTGACTACTTTTCTTTTGTTGAGCACAAAGACAAGAACATTTTAGTTAAATGTAAGTTGTGTCTTAGATCAAAGATCGCACCTACTGCCCAAAACAGCAATTCGAATCTGCTGAAACACCTACAAAAGCAACATGCTTGGACGAAGCTAGTAAAGAGAGACACAGACTCCGATGCCACTTTCCCTCCACCACCACCACTTAAGGATCAACTCTGCCTCTGCTCATCATTCAGCACTGAAGGTACACACACTCTGTCAATTCTCTTATATACTCTTTCATTCTAGACTTCAAGAGTGTTTGATTATCACATCACTCTAAATGTATAGACTATAAAGTTCACAAACATAAAGAGGGATGCTAGTGGGCCAGGCCAATCTTTCCTTTTCTCTAAACTAAAACTGGGGAAATGTGTAGAGTGTTCTGGGCTTCAGACATGATTTTATTTCAGAATTCCTTGAGAAAAGAACGCCTGGTTAGGCTTTGTGTATGTAGTGTGTGCCTTCCTTGCTTTACAGCTATGTTGTTATTATGCTGTTTGTTACTTATGTATGTTATGTTGCAGCTATTTCAAATAGTTTTGTCAATTTGTTCTGGCCTGAAACAATTTGGCCCTTTGAAACATATCTTTGTCTTTGTGTGTTGTATGTAGACCACATTGCTCAGCAGAGTTCAGTGATGCAAATGCATGTCAAGTTGATCAACAGAATGTATTATTCTCCAGTGCAACAACAGTACTGTAATGAAGGCTAAAAGAGCATTAATGGGAGCTTTAAAAAAAAAGAAGAAAAAAATAACTAAATAGTTACTTTTCACAATAACGCATTACTTTTTGGTGTAAGTAACTGAGTTAGTAACTGAGTTATTTTTTTAATTAAGTAACTAGTAACTGTAACTAGTTTTCAGTAACTAACCCAACACTGTCTAAAGTACATATAGCTTGGTAACCAGTGCATACCAAGCACAATTATCCGTAAAAAATAAATACAAGTCTTTCATCTTTCAATCCAGCAGTGTAAATGGACCATGCAGATGTACCTAAAGAAGTGTCCATCGTATTTCAGATGAGTAAAATGATCATTCCTCACCTGCAGGTAGTTGTTTTCGCAGTAATCTGCAACTTTCAGCAGGTTGTTTTGGTTCTCCCCGAGATTCCTGCTAACTGTTGGCGCCTCTTGTAAAATCTGAGAAACTATTTCTGAAAAGTTGGGAGACTCCGACATTATTTGTGCATTTAATTGTTACGTTTGGACTATTTCATGTCTCTACTTGAAGGAGGAATGGGCTTCTTCTTCTTCTTCTTGGGGGTGTTGTTCCAGCTGGCTGAGGAGGGCGGGAGAATCCTGCACGGGAAACAACCTTCCTCCTGTATTAACTTTTTGTTAACACCTTTCATGTTTAAAGGGTCGGTTTTGACCCATGTCTTAAATCAGCTGCAAAATACACGAAAAACAAACCACCAAATTTTGTCTTATCTCTTGGTTACCTAGTTACATTTGCTTATTCTTTAAAATATTGATTTTAATATTTTAGTGTTAGGCCTCCGGGCCTTTTTCTGACAATATACTGTGCCCCTAAATCAGCATTTTTAAAAACGGTAAAATTAACCTCAGCAAAATCATGTAAATAAACGTTTTTGTGTTACCTGACTATTACTGAGGGGTATTAGACAACATTTCTTAAAATAACTTATTTGTTTCCAATTTAATAATAACTATAGTAACATCAATGGTGTTACGGGTCCCCCAACCTTTTAACATTGTCATGATGGGGTATTGTCTATAAAATTTTGAAAATTTTGGAATAAGGCTATAACATAAAATGTGGAAAAAGTGAAGCGCTGTGAATACTTTCCGGATGCACTCTAAGTAATGTTATGATCCGACATCTGTTAGGCCAAGCTATTCTTTTTTTAGTTTTTGGGTGTTTTTTTTCCTGTGTTTTCGGTCTCCTACTTTTTTGAGATCACGACCTCCACTAAGAAGAGCATTCTTAACAAATATGAGACAACAGTCGTGCACTGCAAAAACTAAATCTAAGTAAGATTAAATATCTCAAATAAGGGTGATATTTGCTCATTTTCTGTCTGATAAGATAATTATTCTCACTAAGCAGATTTTATGTTAGTGTTTTACTTGTTTTAAGGGTTTTGGTCCTAAATTATCTCAGTAAGATACTGTATTACAGCTTGTTAATGAGATTTTATGACCTATATTGAGTAAAACATGCTTGAAACTAGAATATCAACTGATGCAAAGGTGTGTCATTAACACTCACAAGTATAAAACTAATTTTTAAAAGTAATAATTTCTTACTTCAAGCATGAAAAAAATGATGCTGAGCGCATATCATTATGTCAAGATAATGGCACAAGCATTTACTTAATTTAAGAATATTTTTCAACATATTGAGCAAAAAGGTCTCTTTTTTTTCTACCAACAAAAGTGCACTTGTTATTAGTGAGGATATACTTATTTTAAGGTATTTTTGGGTTCATTGAGGTTAGCTAATTTTACTTGTTTTGGAAAGTCTTGACAAGCCAAATTGTCTTGTTCCATTGGCAGATAATTTTGCTTAGTTCAAATAAAATACACCTAATTTTTGTAATTTTTTTCTTGTTTTTGAAAACTGACTTTTTGCAGTGTGGTGTCTGTTAAAGCAAACTAAGAGGAAAGTGGAGCCCTGTCTTTCCCCTGCATTATTTCAGGGGGTAGCTCAGGTCTGTTTTCCCTCCACACTGTGCCCACCATGGTAAGTTTCCTCCAGAGAAATTATTATCCAAGTTTTACTTATCTGGTAAAAGAAAAATGTTACAAGTCATACTGTGACCCTGGAGTCCAGTAGTCAAATCGAGGACTGTGCGTTTTCAATGTTTTTTCTCAAGATTTCCACTTGCAGCATTGCCTGTGTAAATTCCATGTATAGCTTGTTTTTGCATTACATGCTACCCAGATTCTTATGCCATACTTTCCTGGATTACTGGGTTTAAATTGACGAAAGACGCAAATTCCTCGGAAAGGGACAAGACCTTTGTCCACTGTCACATCTGGCCCTGTGTTGAACATCAGTGGAAGTACCTGAATATTTCTGCCAGATATCACGGATGAGAGCAAGCTTGTCAGTTCTTGCTCTGGCATCCATGTTGTCAAATGTGAGGACTCTTGATATCATTTGAAAATTGTGAAGGAACATTGCTACCCGTAAAAAAGTATTGACTGTTGAAGCGTCCCAGACACTATCAGTGGCTCCATTACATGATCTGTAGACTCCAGCCAGAAGAAGGCCAACATAAGCATCCAGGTATTCCTCATCAATGCTTTGTCACGTGTCGCCAAGCACTTCAGTGTTTTGCCATTGCAATGATTTTTTAAGTGACAATGGCGTAAATAACTTTAAAATATGTTGTCACAGCCAACTTTTTTGCAACATGAGGGTGTGATCTCTGACAGAAATGACAATTTTTTAACTTGACTCTATCTGTCAGTTGTACCAGCATCACTATGGTGGCGTCAATAGATGCAATGTCTCTGGACGATACTCCACATTGTATTTCTCCTCAGACCGGATCATGTGTATCAATATTCCACTCTGTGTCCTCTTTCTCAATTTCACCAAAAATATGATCCAGAGCTTTACTCACTGTAAATTGTCTTCTAATTTTGTTTTTTACAATTTGGAGGTGTGCACTCCGCAAGTTATCAACACAAAACACTGAACTGACCGCACTGGACGTGCCTGCCTTCTTATTTTTGTGAAGGTGTACAAGAAAAAGAGGCAGAATGAGAATTACCCAAAGCTCACCTACTCAGTGGCCTAGTGGTTAGAGTGTTCGCCCTGAGATTGGTAGGTTGTGAGTTCAAACCCCGGCCGAGTCATACCAAAGACTATAAAAATGGGACCTATTACCTCCCTGCTTGGCACTCAGCATTAAGGGTTGGAATTGGGGGTTAAATCACCAAAAATGATTCCCGGGCGTGGCCACCGCTGCTGCCCACTGCTCCCCTCACCTCCCAGGGGGTGATCAAGGGTGATGGGTCAAATGCAGAGAATAATTTCGCCACACCTAGTGTGTGTGTGTGACAATCATTGGTACTTTAACTTTAACTTAACATGATTGGACAAGTATGAATTTAGTTTGGGCTTTAATTTTTGCTTTATAATCATATTTTTTATCACTGCGTCAAACACGACCCTAACACTACAAATGTAAAAACTTCAACCACACACTTCAAAATGTTATTTTTTGTTTTAATTTGGTTTAAATGGAGGTTTCTAACAAAGTCAGAAAGCCTTAATGCAATAAACTAATGTATAGGTTTCTTGAATGCATTTTAAACCTAACACGGGCCAATAGTGACCCGAACACATGAGAAACAAATACTTCAATTCAATTCAATTCAAAGTATACATTCATAATGAAGAGAACAGCAATGTAATTAAATTCTAGCAGTACTCCAAACTGATAATTATTACTAGTTCCATGACAGCAACAATTTACGTCCACTAGAGGTCACTATAGTCAAAATAATAGCCTTTTGGAGATGTTCAGAATACTGTAGTAATAATTATGACGTTAGTATTATAAATGTGCATAATACTAGTAAATAATTACAGCATAATATAACCCTAACAGCTTAATAAGTAATAATTATATTTGCATTATAATGAAATTAACTGTGCTATGTAACAATGTTGTACATAAAATATAATCTAATACAAATCATTATAATTATAGTTTAATTTGTATAAAATGTGTTTTTATAATGTTACTGATATAGAAGCAATAGGAATACTATAATAGTCACAAATAATAGAAATAATCTTCGTGGAAATAGTAAAATATTAATAGTCGAAATATTACTAACATATATTTAAAACATATGAAATCAAATGTATTAGTGTTATGATATATTACAATATAGCCATAAAATTATAGTTAAAACACTTAAATTTGTAAATATACTGTAACACAATATAATTGAGTACAATCATTTATACAGCATCCGAGAGGGAGAAGCGGTAGAAAATGAATGGATGGACTATCGGAGAAACAATTCGAATGATATATTATTTATATAAATAGTATATTATAACACTACACATAATATTAAAACCAGAAAAAATATAACTTGTAAATTGTAGTTGTGCTACTTACAAGTGTAAATATAATGGTAGTTACAAAAAAATATGATTGTATTTACATTATAATTATTATTTGACTACTACTAAGTTTGAACTATATATTACTATATATATTACTATATATTTTCAAAAGTATTTTCTCCAATTTTTTGCTAATAATGATTCAGAATACAACCACTGGTAGTAATACAAATACCACCAATAATTCACATGGATAGGATATTAAAACATTTGGACAAAAAGATCAACGGTAAAAATAACTTCTACTCACAGCCACCAGAGGGCGTATTTTCATGTCATCAGAGAACATCTTTGCTGAAGTCAAATGATCTTAATTAATTTTGTTAAGCACACATGGTATGAATTGCTGCTATTTTAAAGTAGTGTTGAATCCCTTAAAAATGGAACAGTGTTGCATAATCACAACATGCATTGTATTTTACAGGAAATCCTGTCCAAACAGGAGGAATGCCTCACCATCTCTAATTACAGTGTTTGTGTGAGTGATGTTAAAGACACCGCTAATGGAAAGTGGACATGCTATTTCAATGAGTGAGTTTATCAGCCAAATATTTGGCACTAGTCCTGGTTTTCAGCCATGTTTTGGTTCCAATGTGCAATAAGTTGTTTGGATAAGGACAGATGTTTGTCTGCTTGTCTGCCAGGTTACAAAACATCTGTTTAAAACTTTGCACACACACTTCCTAACTGAAGGAAAAAAGCTCAACGACAGCATGGATGTTTCTCTTACTTGGTTCATGAGAGCTTGTTCAATAAAGTGCATTGAACTTTTCTATTACTGTATGTGATAAATACTAAATGTAAATAATAATAACAACAATCTACCTTCGTATTACAATACTACCTTCGTATTACAATACCACTTTTCATGTATTTTGATTCAAATATCTAGAATAAAATGTCATCAGAAAAAGCTTCACCACCACAAAGACAAGAAATAAAACACTACACAATAACATATATATTTTGTTATACTATGGAAAAGCCTAGCCATCTTGTTTCTTGTGCCAATATTAAGCAATATAAATATACAGCAATTAAAATTATATTTTTTATAATTGTCCATTCATTATTTATATTTAGAAATAATTAAATTGTCAATAAAATTTGAAATACAAGCTGTTAGACAGTATGATTAATTATTGTACTGTATATGCAAATTACTTATTTCAAAGACCCTATCATCTAATTTATTTTAATCATTAATTTATTACTTCTCTTGTTATAAATGTATCCATCCATCCATTTTCTACTGCTTGTCCCTTTGGGGTCACAGGGGGTGCTGGAGCCTATCCCAGCTGCATTCGGGTGGTAGGCGAATGCTAGGCTGAGTTGGCAAGGCCAACACAGATAGACAGACAACATTCACACTCACATTTACACACTAGGGTCAATTTAGTGTTGCCAATCAACCTATCCCCGGGTGCATGTCTTTGGAGGTGGGAGGAACCCAGAGTACCCAGAGGGAACCCACGCAGTCATGGGGAGAACACACAAACTCCACACAGAAAGACCCCGAACCCAGGTCCTTCGGATTGTGAGGCACATGCACTAACCCCTGTTCCACTGTGCTGCTGTTATAAATGTATTTTAACAAAATTCATTGGCATTTAAAAAACATCTAAATAATGGCATGTTTTTATTAAACCAAATTTTCCTCAAAGGTTTATGTGACTAATCAAGGGAGAAACGATTGTGGCACATACTTTTTGTAATTAGAGGTTTAAGTCAAAGAAAATAAACTAAACAAGATTGATCCAAGACATCAGTGAGGACTGACATCGCAGAAAAGAGCGGTCAAAATATAAGATAAAAAGACTAGATTTTAGAAAAAAATACAAAAAACTAGTGAAATTAACAAGCTGCATGGACAGATAATTGTATTTTATTTGACATCCTAAATTAAGATTTGTATATCTAGAAATTGGCAGGACTTTTAAGATAGAGATCAGGATTTTATCAGAATTGTATTTAAAAACAACAACATTATTCTTAAATTAAAGGCCTACTGAAATGAAATTATTTTATTTAAACGGGGATAGCAGATCCATTCTATGTGTCATACTTGATCATTTCGCGATATTGCCATATTTTTGTTGAAAGGATTTAGTAGAGAACATCGACGATAAAGTTCGCAACTTTTGGTCGCTGATAAAAAAAGCCTTGCCTGTACCGGAAGTAGCGTGACGTCGCAGGTTGAAGGGCTCCTCACATTTCCCCATTGTTTACACCAGCAGCGAGAGCGATTCGGACCGAGAAAGCGACGATTACCCCATTAATTTGAGCGAGGATGAAAGATTTGTGGATGAGGAACGTGACAGTGAAGGACTAGAGTGCAGTGCAGGACGTATCTTTTTTCGCTCTGACCATAACTTAGGTACGAGGGTTCATTGGATTCCACACTTTCTCCTTTTTCTATTGTGGATCACGTATTTGTATTTTAAACCACCTCGGATACTATATCCTCTTGAAAATGAGAGTCGAGAACGCGAAATGGACATTCACAGTGACTTTTATCTCCACGACAATACATCAGCAAAGCTCTTTAGCTACTGAGCTAACGTGATAGCATCTGGCTCCAATGCAGATAGAAACAAAATAAATAAATCCCTGACTGGAAGGATACACAGAAGATCAACAATACTATTAAATCATGGACATGTAACTACACGGTTAATAATTCTCATCCTGGCGAAGCTTAACAATGCTGTTGCTAACGATGCTGAAGCTAACTTAGCAACTTAGCAACCGGACCTCACAGAGCTATGATAAAAACATTAGCGCTCCACCTACGCCAGCAAGCCCTCATCTGCTCATCAACACCCGTGCTCACCTGCGTTCCAGTGATCGACGGCGCGACGAAGGACTTCACCCGATCACAGATGCGGTGGCGGCTAGCATCGGCTAGCGCTTCTGCTATCCAAGTAAGTACTTCTTGATGTGTTGCTACAGCCAGCCGCTAATACACCGATCCCACCTACAGCTTTCTTCTTTGCAGTCTCCATTGTTCATTAAACAAATTGCAAAAGATTCACCAACACAGACGTCCAGAATACTGTGGAATTGTTCGATGAAAACAGAGCTTTTTGTATGGTGACACATTGGGTACGAATACTTCCGTTGCCGTCGTGACGTCACGCGCATACGTCATATCCAAAGTAGTTTTTCAACCGGAAGTTTAGCGGGAAATTTAAAATTGCATTTTATAAGTTAACCCGGCCGTATTGGCATGTGTTGCAATGTTAAGATTTCATCATTGATATATAAACTATCAGACTGCGTGGTCGGTAGTAGTGGGTTTCAGTAGGCCTTTAAATCTTGGCAAGTGGCATATAATTTGCATGCAAGGTGAATGGTGAAAAAAGGTGACTAATGTAAACACCCATAAAAATAAGTCAGTCTATGTTTTGGTCATTAGATTTTCTTTACATCAATAGAAGTTGAAAAAAACAACAATTGGTTTATTTAAATTTCATTTTAAAAGGCAAAATAGAACATTTTAAAAAGTGTTCTTTTTGGTGTCAAAAAAAGGTTTGATTTCTATTTTATATTTCATAAAAATAAAACATTGAACATAAACGGGGATATACGAAGTAAAAACGGGGATAATTTGGCTAGAATGGCTTTGGAGCACTACGTGGGAATTATTTTAGACATGACACAATGAGGATTGACATCTACAGAAATCTACGCGCATATCAACAGTCTCGAAAAAACAGACCAAAACGGATGTTTTTTCATATTACGACACCGGAACTGGAGGTAGCGATTGGAAGACAGGACCGCGGACTGGCTTGTAAGAAACAATACGGATCCACTGTATTGTGTTGTTTGATGCGTGATACAATCCTTTTTTTTTGTCTCCACTTTTGTGTGATATGTGCTTAGAAATTTCTATAAATGTCCATCCTTGTTGTGCCATGTCTAAAATCATTTCTGTGTGGACATTTTAGCCAGGCACGCAGGTATCTACCTTTAAAAATATAAAACTTACGGTTTCAGAATTTGAAAAACCCTTTGTTTCGGTCTGTTTTAACGTTTGATTATTAGATCAGTGGTTCTGTAACTTTTTTCACCAAGTACCACCTCAGAAAACCCTTGGCCCGCCAAGCACCACCAAAATACAGTAGCGAATACGCCTAAATAATCATTATTATTTAACGAGTACATTTAATATTTTGGCCAATGTAACATTATACACAGTTTGAACAGTAACACTGTTTGAATATTTGATGTAGTGATTCATTGGCGTATCACTACCTGAAGATGGAGCCCCCGTACCGCTATCACAGTTTGAGAAGCACTGTACTAGGGATTACAATTTTTGTTATATGAAATATAAAATGACAATCAAACCGTTTTAAAATGTTGTCATTGCTCTTAGGACACCAAAAAATAAATTACAAACCCCGTTTCCATATGAGTTGGAAAATTGTGTTAGATGTAAATATAAACGGAATACAATGATTTGCAAATCATTTTCAACCCATATTCAGTTGAATATGCTACAAAGACAACATATTTGATGTTCAAACTGATAAACATTTTTTTTTTGTGCAAATAATCATTAACTTTATAATTTGATGCCAGCAACACGTGACAAAGAAGTTGGGAAAGGTGGCAATAAATACTGATAAAGTTGAGGAATGCTCATCAAACACTTATTTGGAACATCCCACAGGTGAACAGGCAAATTGGGAACAGGTGGGTGCCATGCTTGGGTGTAAAAGTAGATTCCATGAAATGCTCAGTCATTCACAAACAAGGATGGGGCGAGGGTCACCACTTTGTCAACAAATGCGTGAGCAAATTGTTGAACAGTTTAAGAAAAACCTTTCTCAGCCAGCTATTGCAAGGAATTTAGGGATTTCACCATCTACGGTCCGTAATATCATCAAAGGGTTCAGAGAATCTGGAGAAATCACTGCACATAAACAGCTAAGCCCGTGACCTTCGATCCCTCAGGCTGTACTGCATCAACAAGCGACGTCAGTGTGTAAAGGATATCACCACATGGGCTCAGGAACACTTCAGAAACCCACTGTCAATAACTACAGTTGGTCGCTACATCTGTAAGTGCAAGTTAAAACTCTCCTATGCAAGGCGAAAACCGTTTATCAACAACACCCAGAAACGCTGTCGGCTTCGCTGGGCCTGAGCTCATCTAAGATGGACTGATACAAAGTGGAAAAGTGTTCTGTGGTCTGACGAGTCCACATTTCAAATTGTTTTTGGAAACTGTGGACGTCTTGTCCTCCGGACCAAAGAGGAAAAGAACCATCTGGATTGTTATAGGCGCAAAGCTGAAAAGCCAGCATCTGTGATGGTATGGGGGTGTATTAGTGCCCAAGACATGGGTAACTTACACATCTGTGAAGGCGCTATTAATGCTGAAAGGTAAATACAGGTTTTGGAGCAACATACCTGTATGTTGCCATCCAAGCAACGTTACCATGGACGCCCCTGCTTATTTCAGCAAGACAATGCCAAGCCACGTGTTACGTCAACGTGGCTTCATAGTAAAAGAGTTCGGGTACTAGACTGGCCTGCTTGCAGTCCAGACCTGTCTCCCATTGAAAATGTGTGGCGCATTATGAAGCCTAAAATACCACAACGGAGACCCCGGACTGTTGAACAACTTAAGCTGTACATCAAGCAAGAATGGGAAAGAATTCCACCTGAAAAGCTTCAAAAATGTGTCTCCTCAGTTCCCAAACGTTTACTGAGTGTTGTTAAAAGGAAAGGCCATGTAACACAGTGGTGAACATGCCCTTTCCCAACTACTTTGGCACGTGTTGCAGCCATGAAATTCTAAGTTAATTATTATTTGCAAAAAAAAAAAAAAGTTTATGAGTTTGAACATCAAATATCTTGTCTTTGTGGTGAATTCAATTGAATATGGGTTGAAAAGGATTTGCAAATCATTGTATTCCGTTTATATTTACATCTAACACAATTTCCCAACTCATATGGAAACGGGGTTTGTAAGTTTCAATTTTCTTTTTTGGATTTTAAAATGCAATTCAAAGACACCAGTCGTTTTTTGTTTTTTCCTATCATGAAACAAAAATTACATGATCAAAATAGCTATTTTTATAATGTACTCTCAGTTATTAAAATGCAAGTTTCACACGTGACGTCCTGCTGGAAAATGTTGAGTAAATTGACTTGTTGTGAGACATCGCCCCTGCTGGATTCATAGCTGCAGCTCTTGTTTTACCCTGGAGATAGTGCCCTCAAACTGCTTTTAGTTACATTACTATATGGAAAAAAACATATACAATTTAAAGTAGAGAAACCCACCAATAAGTGAGATAGCGAATGCCGCCAAACCAAAGTGTCTATCGTCTACAACTTAGCACCGATTTCATCATGACCGCTCCGTAAACAAGGTTCCTATTTGAGCATTTAGCGGCATGGTGAACGATTGGATGTGCCATCAAGATTTTATCTTTAAACTTTAACCAAATGGACCCCTGCTCTTCTGTAATCAACTCAGTCTGGGGTTAAACATCCAACTCAAATGGTTAAAAAACACTTTTTAAAGCCACAACTCCTCAGCATTTGTTCATCTTTGGGTGCTTTTCCACCCTTATCTTATCTTATCTTATCAGCGTGTTGCAACAGATGACCTTCCGCTTAAGCAGATGGCGATTAGCTTCAGAACACTTTTTTTACAAGCAGAATTAGCCAAACCGACACGCCTGCTTCAATGTTGATCAGATGTTTTTCTTTAAATGTCACGTTTTTCTTTTCTTTTCTAGTTTGCACTGTATGACCTCAGACATGATGTCATTTCTTTCAGCGCCACAAATACACAAGCAGGATTTGATAACCGCCAATTAGCACTTCTATCGTCATTCCACACTCATGCTAAGTGCGGCAAAATGCTGCATTTGTGAAATGTGGTGGAAAAAGAGACAGAATGATTGCTGGATATCTTAATATAAATGTTTCAGTGTGCACAGCAATGATGAGTCATTGGATATGACACAGTACAGTGGTAAGATAAGTTATCAATAGGCTTCCTCTCTCACTGATTAGCTGTATTCAAACGTATCAGTCAGAACCTTGTGAGGATGCAGCAACAAACACTTTTTAATCATAACAATACAATTGTATAATTTATATTATAATTCCTACCACAAAAAAACATGCTATATGCAAACTTTGTCTGATTGACATTTTTATCTTCATTGTACTTTTAGTAATCGATTGTAATTGCTATATTTTATTTGACAATGTGTTATTTTATTCTTTCAGGGTGACTTTTGTCATCTGTCTAGGGACGATGGGTGAAAATGAACAATATCCATTTGGCTAACTTTGGCATGTTAACAGAAATGTTTATTATTGTGCACTTTTCTCTTAACAATAAACTAAACCTAAATATACGCAAAAAAAATTCTAAACAACAAAACAACTCACAAAATTACCTCTAAACCAGTGGTTCTCAAACTGTGGTACGTGTACCACGAGTGGTATGCTGGCTCCATCTAGTGGTACGTCAAAAAATTACTTGATTAAAGAACAGTGTTTTATTTTCCTATGTAGCAACACAGTGTTACTGTTCAAACTGTGTGCAATGTTACAGTGGCCACAACATTAAATACACGTGTTAAATAAAACCTCTGCCTTGTTTTTAATAAATACTTCGCCAAGTTTTTTCAGAGGTGGCACTTGGTGAAAAAAGTTAGAGAACCACTGCTCTAAACAATATACTACAATATTTTATTATGTGAGCCTTCAAAATAGTTTTGAATTCAAAAGCAATTTTAAAAACATGGTGGGCATATTGTATTGAAAATGTACAAAAACATTTGACAATATTTCATGAAAAGCAGATTATTTTTCATTGAATACACAGTCCAAAAATGTTTCTAATTACCATTCTCGCACTGCTAAAATGCTAATTTTTGCACGACATTACCGTCATACTAAACAATTTCCTATTCAGTCCAAAAAAATAACATAACATACATTTAAGTCCTAACTCACAAACATGCATGCTGGGCAAAATGTTTTACATTTTGCACAAAAATTCCTATTTTTTTATTGAGTGAGTGACCAAAACATTTTTTAAACAAAATATACCAAATACTAATGAATAAAACACCATATTCAATACAACATGGTGGACATGTGGCATATAGGTATCCCAATCCGATATTGATATTGGACATTAGCATAAAACAAATATCAAATGATATTAGCTTGCATGTAAAATCTCCGATGTAAGCTCCAATACAAGCAGTCTTGCAGCGTTTAAAGTTAAAGTACCAATGATTGTCACACACACACTCGGTGTGGCGAAATTATTCTCTGCATTTGACCCATAACCCTTGATCACCCCCTGGGAGGTGAGGGGAGCAGTGGGCAGCAGCGGTGGCCATGCCCAGGAATCATTTTTGGTGATTTAACCCCCAATTCCAACCCTTAATGCTGAGTGCCAAGCAGGGAGGCAATGGGTCCCATTTTTATTGTCTTTGGTATGACTTGTGCAAAGCTGGACAACCAGTTATCATCTAAATGTCCTCCAACAAACACAAAAGCTTGGTCTTTTCTTGTATTTTAGTCGAGTCATTTACAAAAGGTAAACATGGTAGGCATTAAGCTACTAGGAGCTAGCAGCTACCCAACAGCAAAGCCCACAATAGCACGAGCTCGACATACGTAAATGAGTCCATAATTTAACAATACTGCAATCCAAACACAATTTGTCAATCTAAACAAGGACCAGATACTTATAGTTGCATACTAACACAAAGTATCTACGGCAGAAGCATATTAGAAAATAGGCAGTGAAAAACTTGTCCGCATCACTCAATTTACGGCATCATAAGCTTAACTTCAACTTTAAGACAGCATAAGTCCATACTAGGTGGTTAATAATTAATTGGTTAGTGTTTTTTAGACCTCAGTTTACCTTAATGGTGGGCATGTTGTAACAAAAAAACAAATGCAATACTATACAAAATGTTCTACTAAACGAGCACTCCAGAAATAAAAACCAAAACGAATGAGCGCTTCTGTGTTACACTCCACAAACTTGGTGGGCATGCTGACAACAGGTTACGGGAATATGAGATACCTGATGACATGTGACCTTACACAGATAAACGCACTGACACCCACGTACACACACGCACACCACAGCATCCACGGCCAGTGGTGTGCAACATGGTGCCGAGATTGGCTTTTCTAGGCTATCATAGTCTCTTCACACATCACAGAATTCCATTACAGGGGAAGCCACATTCAATTATTTGGGGATTGGAAGACTGCAGAAAAATGACTTTGTCATGCAGGACACACTCTGTTTTACTCTTTCTCTCTCTCTCTCTCTCCCACATGCACCCACGCACGCCCACACTTAACACCTGGTGATAGATAAAACTATTAATTTAGTTCTAACTCCTCTTAAACCTGAACCTAAAAATGTTATGGTAGAGATGGAAGAACTTTTCACACGTCTATCAGAGGTAAATCTTTTTGTGTGTTATCAGTCATGTATTATGTCTTCTGTCAATAAGTTGCCAGCTGGGTTCAAATTTTAAACACGTGCATTACATTTTTGAAGAAATGAGCAAGACTGATATCGCTTATCTTTCATATGTGGTGTTTAAATAAGTATTTCATTTTATTAACACCTAACAGAATGCAGGGGCTCATCCTCATGCCTGAACCCAGTGTCATTTATCCCAACAAATAAATAGTGTTGAATAAAAACAATGTTATCAGTTGTGTCTCTAATAAACAATAATAACTGGTGGTAACGATGTCATCAATAATGATGATATATGATATTAATTCATTCTCGCCATGCCACTAAGCAAATATGAATCGCACGCACAGCACCACTATCGCGGTTATAAATGTTATAAGTCACCAAGGCAATAATATTGTTAAATTGCAGGGGAAGGACCTGTGTTGCTTACTTGCACTCTAAGTTTGCATACTAATGTAATACATGCAGTAGTCCTGTTTAAAAAATGTCAAAATGCTCATTGGTAATTTATTTGTTTCAATCTTTTTATTTTGCTTTTAAATTATATATACATTTAAAAAAAAAATTGTTTTTAAAGCACAGCGACTGAGTGGAAAAACAAGGAATTCAGGGGCTGGAAGAACTAGTTAGTTTGTTACACTTAGGGCCTGATTTACTAAAGGTTTGCATGTACTAAAACACATGTACACGCAAAACTATTCTGCTAAAAGTGTGCAAAGTGGATTTAGTCTGTCAAGTGAGCAGAATAAGGCGTGCAATTCATTTTTTGTCTCCGTCTTTATTAATATGCAAAATATATGCTGATCATCACAACGCCCACAATACTGGGAGAAGAAGATGCGGGTATAATTTTTTAGCATGCACAATGTGATTTATCAACACTCAACCCACTTTTGCAACCACTATTTAGCGTTTTATTTTGCATGTTTGATAAGGACGTGCAAACTGACAGTTCAATACACGGCTTCTGGATCAGTGCTCGCGATGCACAAACAGACGACGCACAGACAAGAATCCTCCGTCATACGGACGCTCAGAAATACAAAATTCAGTAACATAATTGTATATTTTTTAAAGCTGCTAGACGACTTAAGGTAATATTAATAATAATAATAATGGATTAGCTTTATATAGTGCTTTTCTATACACTAGACAGTCAAAGCGCGCACAGAGAAGTGAGAACCCATCATTCCTTCACTCCACATTCACACCTGGCGGTGGTAAGCTACATTCGTAGCCACAGCTGCTCTGGGGTAGACTGACGGAAGCGTGGCTGCCAGTTTGCGCCTACGGCCTCTCCAACCACCACCACACATCCAAACACACATTCATAGTGAGGGGCACTGGGAGTGCGTGCAGAGGCAGGGGATTGAACCAGGAAATTCAATTTATGAGTTTTGCCGTCCTTTAGTATTTTTTTAATGTTATTGTTTTTTTTCACTTACAAAAACATTATAAGAATATTACTTATATTATAAAATATAGATTTAAGTTTGCATTTTTTGCGTTTTGAACGGAGTAATATGCAGCCTGTCAGAAATCTTGAACACAGCTTTGGGGCGTTACCCCAAGTACGCAAAGATGGGGGCAGACAATGAGTAAAAGAATATTATTTAACATAAACAAAAGGCGTGCTCACATGGAGAGGAGAAACAAACAGAAAACTCACTCACAAAAGGAGTGGTGAAAAACAAAAGAAGGCGAGTGTAAAAGTAGGTGCACAAGACACTGAACTTCTTGTGAACCGGGAACAACACGTGTACTTGAAGCAATGATCTGACCCTGTTTGGAAGATAAGAATCTTATTGGCAACCAGATGCAGGTGTATCCTGGTTGCCAATCAGGCAACAGGTGAGGAAGCCTGTGCTCAGAACGAGGCAATGACAAATTACAAAATAAAACCACAGGACAGGGACTAAAATACAACACAAGGAAAAAAACAACATACGTCAGAAACAGTTACAAGAATGTAACACAGCCTCTACAATGAGCGCAAGCATTGTAGATCTTATGGCATCTAAAATGGCCATAACAAGTAGTACATGTCTGCTGCATATTTGAAAACATAGCAAAATGCCTCAGGTAGGAGCATGATTAATGAATGCACAATTCTTGCAAGTCTTTGTGATGATGCTCCGTCTACAAACCCCGTTTCCATATGAGTTGGGAAATTGTGTTAGATGTAAATATAAACGGAATACAATGATTTGAAAATCATTTTTAACCCATTTTCAGTTGAATATGCATACAAAGACAACATATTTGATGTTCAAACTGATAAAAAAAATTTTTTTTGCAAATAATCATTGATTTTAGAATTTGATGCCAGCAACACGTGACAAAGAAGTTGGGAAAGGTGACAATAAATACTGATAACGTTGAGGAATGCTCATCAAACACTTATTTGGAACATCCCACAGGTGAACAGGCAAATTGGGAACAGGTGGGTGCCATTATTGGGTATAAAAGTAGATTCCATGAAATGCTCAGTCATTCACAAACAAGAATGGGGCGAGGGTCACCACTTTGTCAACAAATGCGTGAGCAAATTGTTGAACAGTTTAAGAAAAACCTTTCTCAACCAGCTATTGCAAGGAATTTAGGGATTTCACCATCTACGGTCCGTAATATCATCAAAGGGTTCAGAGAATCTGGAGAAATCACTGCACGTAAGCAGCTAAACCTTCGATCCCTCAGGCTGTACTGCATCAAGAAGCGACATCAATGTGTAAAGGATATCACCACAGGGGCTCAGGAACACTTCAGAAACCCACTGTCAGTAACTACAGTCGGTCACTACATCTGTAAGTGCAAGTTAAAACTATCCTATGCGAGGCGAAAACCATTTATCAACAACACCCAGAAACGCAGTCGGCTTCGCTGGGCCTGAGCTCATCTAAGATGGACTGATACAAAGTGGAAAAGTGTTCTGTGGTCTGACGAGTCCACATTTCAAATTGTTTTTGGAAACTGTGGACGTCGTGTCCTCCGGACCAAAGAGGAAAAGAACCATCCGGATTGTTATAGGCGCAAAGTGTAAAAGCCAGCATCTGTGATGGTATGGGGGTGTATTAGTGCCCAAGACATGGGTAACTTACACATCTGTGAAGGCGCCATTAATGGTGAAAGGTACATACAGGTTTTGGAGCAACATTTGTTGCCATCCAAGCAACGCTACCATGGACGCCCCTGCTTATTTCAGCAAGACAATGCCAAGCCATGTGTTGCATCAACGTGGTTTCATAGTAAAAGAGTGCGGGTACTAGACTGGCCTGCCTGTAGTCCAGACCTGTCTCCCATTGAAAATGTGTGGCGCATTATGAAGCCTAAAATACCACAACGTAGACCCCCGGACTGTTGAACAACTTAAGCTGTACATCAAGCAAGAATGGGAAAGAATTCCACCTGAGAAGCTTAAAAAATGTGTCTCCTGAGTTCCCAAATGTTTACTGAGTGTTGTTAAAAGGAAAGGCCATTTAACACAGTGGTGAACATGCCCTTTCCCAACTACTTTGGCACGTGATGCAGCCATGAAATTCTAAGTTAATTATTATTTGCAAAAAAAACAAAACTTTATGAGTTTGAACATCAAATATCTTGTCTTTGTAGTGCATTCAATTGAATATGGGTTGAAAAGGATTTGCAAATCATTGTATTCCGTTTATATTTACATCTAACACAATTTCCCAACTCATATGGAAACTGGGTTTGTAGTACACACAAAATGCTCATTTAAAAATAAGGCGGTCTGCACCACTTTTCAACTGCATGCAACACGGCCAATACTAGTACACACTATTCTATAGATTGCATACACTGTTTACTGCGTGGTGTTTGGATCTTAATAAATCAGGCCCTCAATGTTTGGCAGTATGATACCCGGGTGGAAGGCATACAAAAACCGGGGTAAACATTCGAAAACCAAAAATGATGAAAAATAATTTTGTACTCGTTATCTTATGGCGTTCATAAAAAATATTTAAAAAACTACAAGAGGCTGCCTACAGCCACAGCTGTCGATGCCAGTGCTATTGTGAGCATTTCTGGTAGTCTTTGATATTAAATTCAAATGTTTTATTGCGATTATTGTCTAGCTGGCATTCTATTACCATTTAATGAGGCCTTTTAAAGGGCCACAATGTATTAAAGGTGCACGGGTAAATGTCGAGAATGACATGAAATTGAAGGTGAGCCATTTCATGGTTATGTGTGTTTGTCTTTCGAGCCTGCGCTGTGTGTCCTCACTCCCCCTCCCATGTCTCTTCTCCCTTCTGCGTGTGGAGAGAGCCAACAGAGAGCAAAGTATGTGGAGTCTCTCCCGGTGCTGGTCTGAGAGACGCTGGCGCTTGCAGACACACAACAACTCTACTATACTCGCGGCCAGCTCTACCTTATCTATTCAACGCTGGTTATATCTTTCAGGTGCTGATGCTGACTGGCTGGCTGGCTGGGAAAGCGACAAGTAAGGCGTTGCTGTTGAAGGCTGCAGAGGCGTGTGGTGTGGGTTGGGTCACACTTGCACTTTAAAAAGACACTTGCTGAGCGTTGAGATCAGTCCAGGCTGAGAAGAACTTCAGTGTCTAATTTTTTTTCCCCCTTTCCCAACTTTTTATTCTTGTTGCCGGCGTGCGTGCTAATGGGGGAAGCCACGGGGAAGTTTGCGTGCTTGGTACTGTTACTGCTGCCAGTGCTGGAGCGCTGTGACGCTCTGCCGCAAGACTGGCTGCCAGGGGAGTATTCCAACACCACTGCCGATGCACTTAAATTCCTGAATGACTACAACAGCACAGCAGAGAAGGTTTTCTTCTACAGCGTCTCAGCAAGCTGGAAATACAACACCAACTTGACAGAACACAACTCCCAACTCCAGGTAGAATGACCCCTGTATATAATACTGCATCTCAACAGGACAGCACTGTCAGCAACTTTGCATCCATTTCCACATGTTGTGCTGCTTCTATGTTTTCCTAGTTCCATACCTCAATGAGCAGCTTTTTACAGGCATGACATTAGTAGCCATGAGCCCGAGGTACTTTTGTGTGAGGCATGATGACAAAGCAAGAGAAAAAAGGGCAGCGGCACGCACCAATGAAGCTGCAAAGGCACTCAGAATGAATGATTCTTACTTACTTGCCCTGCATGGCTCTTTTTTTATTTTGATGTTCATGCTTGCACAGCTGTCACAACAGGAATTCTCTATAAATCCAAGCTTTGGGAACAGGTGTAGATGCAAGGCCCCCCTGTTATGCCAACAACATCAACATGAGTCACGTTGCAGAATGAGTCCTGCTTTTCTCAATGTGTTTAGCCTGGAAGGTGGAAAGTAAAGTAAAAAGGCAGCAGACCTCATCTGACAACAACAAGGTGTCCCAGTAGCAAGTCATTTCAGTAACAAACACTGAATTCATGTTTAAAGGCACAAATGCACAAAGAAAGTCATCCTTGAGTAATGTATGCCACCTAGTGAGGCTGTGCTAGAGTAGTATAGCAATAGTATGTTGTGTAAACCCAACCCCCTGGCGCCTTAAGTGCAGCGCTGGACAATGAGTCAAGTCAGATGACCACGGTCACATATGCATCAACAATAGGAGGGTTTAGTTTCAGTGCAAATTAAGTTATTTTAGAGACAACAGTTGGTTTGAATACATCAAATTTTCATGTGCAGTGTTCAGTATATTCAATTGATTTATGTTATTGATTTGAAGTTTATCTTTTATAGAGTTTGTGCTCAATAAATTAACTAATGACGGAATTGCTCAGTTAAAATATAAATGTGGATATTAAATAACCAAACAGTTACAGCAATTCAAATGGGAACTACAATCTGAGAAATATATATATCTGATTTCATGGATAATATATGTATTTATTTTAAATACTGGTTGACCATATTTCTTTAAACAATTAATATATTTCAATCAATCAATCAATGTTTATTTATATAGCCCTAAATCACAAGTGTCTCAAAGGGCTGTACAAGCCACAACGACATCCTCGGTACAGAGCCCACATATTTATTTAGAATAAGGCCACCATTTTTATACTAAGTATTTATATTAACACATAAATATGTCAGTCAAGTCTTCTGAGTTGTCATTTTTATATTTTAATTTATTTTTATATTCCATGATGTGTATGTATTAATTTCAAATACTAATAGTATTGATTTAAAATAAGGTCACAATATTTTTAGCAACGGTAACTATCATTCAGAGTTTTCAGTGCTGAATTAGAATTATATTATCAACACATAATAGTAATTAATACATATGAAGTCAGAAAAGTCTCTTGAGAAATAATGTTTAAATTCTAATTAAAACATTTTTTTTCTGTATATAATCATCCATTTATATATGTGTTTATCTCATTAAATACTGGTCAATCATCAAAAGTTGACATTCCATGACGAATATGAGTAAAACATTTTTTAACTAGTGATTTGACAGATTGGTTGGCTTATACACCGACTGGCCAGAATATTAGGTAGGTACACACTCTCAGCAAAATGCAGTGCATTAATAAAACACTCCAAATTACAGTGATAATACATGGCATTGAATGAAAGCAGAATTTCCACTGGAAGTTATATAGTGCAGCTGCACCTAATGTTTAAGTCAATCAGTGTGAAGTGAGTAAATTGTAGTGCAAAAACAAAGACAAATCAGTAAAAATATGCTTGAGCCTTAGCTTTACCGCCTTACCTCGGAAGAGAATGTCATTATCCGCTGGTGTGGATGGGTGGAGGTCAGCGTAAAAAAAAAAGTGATTGAGAAAAAGACGTAGATGGAGGAAAGGTGCACAAAGGTCAGATTTTATGATTCAACACCGTTTCTTCCCTCTGCAGTCGGCTGAAAAAAGCACACATAAGAAAGAAACATGATCATCTGCAATAAAGCTACACTTATGTGTGTGCGCAGATATTTTTACTATTTGGGACTGAGCCTGTGTTTGTCACATGTTTTATGGTTGCAACAATTTTCTTCTAGCAAATGAAAATGATATTACAATGTGGTAACATATGGAAATGTATGTTATGGGAATTTGGCAGGGAACTGATCAACAACAAGTGCACTTAAACAAGCTAAAAGTACAAAAACAATTCACTAACACACTAGTTTGCCGTAAATCCAACGGAATATTTGTTTATTACAGCCTAACATGGTAAATTGGATTCAAGGTGATTACTGACATAGGCACTGATTTTTTTATTGGTAGAAAAAAATAACGTATATGTGAAACATTTTCTAACGACAAGATTTGATATATATAGGTAAACATTTGAGGGTTTCCCCCTTCATTTTGCGAATTTCAGCAAATTTTCATCCACTTTTTTAAAAATCCACGAGATGTCCAGAGCAATACATAGTAGTGGTCAAACACTATGAACTTCTTGTTTTTAAATAATTAACAAATATAAAAAATAAACAAATAAATAGGATTCCTAAAAAACATGTATTTAGTATTTATTTAAAACATTTATATTTTTAAATAATGCAATAAAATGTTTTAAAACTAAATACATACCGTATTTTCCGCACTATAAGGCGCACCTAAAAACCTCCAATTTTCTCAAAAGCTGACAGTGCACCTTATAATCCGGTGCGCTTTATATATGGACCAATATTGAGCCACAACAGGTCTCGCAACTACGGGATGCATAACGTAACCCCAGCCTCTACTGTAGCGTCTATTCTATGCGCCTTATAATGCGGTGCACCTTATAATGCGGTGCGCCTTATACAGTATATGAACAAAGTTTTAAAATAAGCCATTCATTGAAGGTGCGCCTTATAATCCGGTGCGGTGCGTCTTATAGTGCGGAAAATACGGTATTCATTGATATTGTTCAATAGTAGGAACATTTTAATTTTCTTAATTATTTTTCTCTCTTCTTTTGTGATTTTTTAATTGATTGTCATTCTTAACATTTGTTAATTTACTTATTTAGTGTTTAATGGTCAAACACTACACCGCAGGATCTTTCCCCCACCCAGTTTTCCTTTTTTTTTTTTTTAGTAATGCACAGAAAACTATTCTTGTATTTCAATTGATTTTAGGAAGATTAAGATTTCTTTTAAACAACGTGTTTCTCCCAATATGGGTTTTTAATTATTTATAATTTATTAATTTGTGTTGCATTTATCTGCTTGAGGACAGAAAGCCCCACAATGTGCATTCATCATAAAAAAAGATTACACAACCTTCAGTTTATGGTGGATCAATGATTATGAAACAAAAATAAAGCTATGTTTGGACTGCTAATTTTAACATTAACATGATTATAACCAGTGTTCCACCCCAGTCCTGTAGGTGGGGGTAATGCACATAGATTTTTTTGGATTTTTTTTTGATTGACAAACCACAAAAGAAGAAGTCATGTTCCCTGTGGGTTGCAGATTTGATACATTTTTGTGTGACCTAGTTTAGACTTTTTTCAGATCATGGCAACTACTTTATCTTATTGTTTGGCTAAATGTGATGTGCATTTCAAACCGAAAAAAAAATCCTAAATAATAAATAAATATAAATATACTATTTCTTTGGCTACTGAATCGGACTGACATTTTAGGCAAAAACATGTTTTTAACAACTTCCTCTTGTTGTTTTTAGGTAAATGCTTCCCTGGAGGAACAGGCCTTCACTGAGGCCTGGGGGCTCAAGGCCAAGAAGGTGTTCTCTCGGGATCTGCTTGACTCCCTCCCCAACCCAAATGATAAGAAACTGATGAACAAAGTTATGGTCCTGGGAGCTGCCAACCTGCTTCCCACAGAGAGACAAGAGGTTGGTGTTTAAATTAGATTCTTCCTGTGCAAAGTCTTAAAAAAATAAGCTGTGATTTCCTCGTTGTGTCTGCAGTATAACACCATTCTCAGCACCATGGACAGTATTTATTCCACCGCTAAGGTGCATCCACAGCCCAACGTCAGCTGGAGCCTGGAACCTCGTGAGTAAAAGCAGAAAGAAGGGAAGTTTATGGAGCAAAACACTGGAACACTTCTCCTTATCAGTTCCTGGAAAAGTCACTTCAGAAGAGGAAGTGGTACAGTATGTAGTGATGAGCAAAATGCCACAGAAATAACATTCTAATAGCTGAGGCACGTGTTGTCAACAATAGCTTTTTATTTCGTCTGCAACACTAGAAAACAAGCAATTATTCTTAGGCTTTTTGTGACCCCTTAGCTAAAGGCTCCAAAAGTGAACTGTGCACATCTAAAGTGACTTGAACAAGGTCAGAGCATTTCTGATAATGTGAGCCTCACTAGTGCTTGTGCACTAAACAAAAAGTGTTTAGTGCCGACCGTGGCCTGGAGGATGGAAACTATGACTTGTAAACAGGCGTATGTCTTCATCCTCCATTTTGATGATTGGTTCGGGTGGAAATAATAAAGGGCAGAACGGAGTAAAAGTGGCACAACCCTTCACAAAAACATTGGCGTCATTAGAAAAACAAACAGGATTTGTCTATCTGTTCTCCTGCGTCCACTTTCACCTCTTCATTGCCTTTTCTTCCTTGCTTTGTTGTCCCAGTGTTGCTTTACAGTATGTCATGGAACTAATGACTAACACGTTCACGTTGGCATTTACCCTACAAACCTTTCTTGCCAATAGCTGTGTGTGTGTGGTCCTTTGCAGACCTAACAGACATCATGGCCAACTCCAGAAGCTACAAGAGGCTGCTATATGCATGGGAGGGCTGGCACAACGCATCTGGCGTCCCGCTCAAGAAGCACTACCGCAGGTTTGTGGAGCTCAGCAACAAGGCCTCACAAGCTGATGGTAAGAAAGTGCACCAATGCTGACTGACTCACGCACAAGCACTTTACTACACGTCAGAAAAATTAATTGTGCAACCACTGACAGACATGCAACTATTTGTTAACTAAAGTAAAAAAGAACGTCCCACGTGTCAGTATATGGCAGTGGTTCACAATTTCTCCTGTGTTCACGTCGCTTCTGGTATTGAAATACTATTGATTATTTAATATTGATGTATTAATTAATTTGAGCACCGCTGCCACCTAGCTGTAGGCTTGTGTATCGTTCAAGCATGGATAAGAACACTAATATTACACGTTACCCTGCCTTTCACGGCCCTTCCTGACATCTCATCATGCCAACATTTAAGTAACGTTGTATAAAATAAAGTTTTTTTTAAACATTTTAGTTTGCGTAAAAAAAATAAAATAAAAATAAAAACTCTAGCAAGAGTCAGCTAACAATAGAGTTAATAAAAATTATATTAATTCCTCCTATAAAACGCTCTAAAAACATCCATCATTGTTTTATATTTACGCTGTAAGCATTTATGTCATGTAGTAACAAGCACATTCATACAACATTTGATATTTACATAATTTGGTCATTTTAAACATACGGTGGCTCATTAATTTCACGGACGCATCAGAATGTTTGGTACATCCTGCAACAGTAACAACTATTACCAAGCATGGCAGACTTCTTGAGAGACAACGACTGCTTTGGGACAAATGATGATCAAGAACCTTATATTTTTTGGCCTAAATATAAGGAGGTCGAGCGACAAGTGTTAGAAGCTGAATGACGAGCAGATCCAGCTTTGGTGAAACACTAAGCCTCATGTAGCCGTATTGCTAAGTGCTAAACAAGAAATACAAACTTTGAACATAATTAAAAAAAACACTTACTGTTCAGTGTCAGTCCTCAGTGGGATGCTCACTGATGGGATGTTTATATTTTCTCGTTTAAAGAATTAATCATAATTCCTTACGAAGGTAAAAAAACAAAAAAAAACAGGCGCAACTAGCGTCTTTTCATGTTTTTCTGGATATCTCCGGGTTTAAGTTAAATGTCAAATTTGACCAACTTCTCGGTTTATGGCAATAACCTTCTACTATACAAGTGAGAGACATGATTTATATGCGATAATTTAGTTTTACCTGTGCAGAGACGGAGCAGCAGCATACCGGCTCAATATGTCAATAGCTGCAAAAGCCAGTTAGCTCTCTGTGATCAGGCACCGCTAAAAGTAGTTCCACAGCGATCGCGCTTATAATAACAATGTTGCTAATATCTGGTTAGTATGCAGGTCAGGACATGTAAATGGGGTATTGTTTGTGGTTTTTGGATGCATTTTAATAGGGCTTTTTGGGTGAAAAAGAGGACTTCCATAACAGTAGCTTCATTGTTAGCCGCCTCGTACTTCCATCCATCCATTTCCTACCGCTTATTCCCTTTTGGGGTCGCTGGAGCCTATCTCAGCTACAATCGGGCGGAAGGCGGGGTACACCCTGGACAAGTCGCCACCTCATCGCAGGGCCAACACAGATAGACAGACAACATTCACACTCACATTCACACACTAGGGCCAATTTAGTGTTGCCAATCAACCTATCCCTAGGTGCATGTCTTTGGAAGTGGGAGGAAGCCGGAGTACCCGGAGGAAACCCACGCAGTCACGGGGAGAACATGCAAACTCCACACAGAAAGATCCCGAGCCCGGGATTGAACCCAAGACTACTCAGGACCTTCGTATTGTGAGGCAGATGCACTAACCCCTCTGCCACCGTGCTGCCCCGCCTCGTACTTGCCCTAAATTAGTTAGAATGCATAAAAAAGACATGCGTTCTTGTCTCACATAGGGATTGTGAATGATAGGCAACATTTAAAAAAAGTGCAATTACCCATCAGGCAAAAAAATAAAACAACTGTCACCGCCCAAACTTTTGTCTGCAACAAAATAATTTTCGAGCCGTCTTATATTCAGAAATATATGTACCAACAGGTGGTGCCAATCAACTACTTTCCAAGCGAGGCAGAGCTTTTGTTACGGTCACTCACACTCACCTATGAGATTCAACCACAATACAGAAGCTAAAAATGTCCCAAATGCTGGAGAGGTTTGCAAACTGTTATGGTTAACTAAGGGGAGGTGACGGCAAACATACACCAGGGGGAAGTGTGAACAATGATTTATTATACATCAAACTATACAAATAAACAATAGAGTGGAGTGTGAACTAGATCCAAAAGTGTATGTGGTGTAAGGCTATGTGTGTAGTTAGCTGAAGTGTGTGTTACCAAAGTGTTGAACGAGAGATGAGGAAGTCCATGGGGCAGGCAGGTGATCCGGGATACAAGCGGGGGTCCGTGGGGCTGAGAGGGGCGTCAAGTCCAGGGGCGAGCGAGGAGTCAGGAACGAGAGGAAAACAAGAGAGAGCGCTAAAGCTTAGCTTAGCTTAGTTTAGTTTACGGGTCACCATGAGAAAACTAAGTTCCCGCCCCGATCCTTGGGTTCACTGGTCCCTTTATGCGGCTCGCCCTCATCAGTCCCAGGTGTGCAGCTCTCCGGTGAGTGATTGCAGCTGGTGGCTGCTGCAGGGCGGAGACGCGCGCGGCGCGTCCCCGGATTTGCGCGGCCGTGGGCGTGTCCCCAGGTGCGCACAGACGGCAGGGGTCTGAGCCGTAACACAAACAACAGAGAGCCAAAATGCTAGTTTTACATAACAGGCCTCAGTGCAGCATAAATAACTGTTAAACAGCTGATAAATTATGTATGATGACATTTTTGTATTGCAATCTAAAGGTTTTAATTTCATGTGTAATTGGAAATATTGATCTTTTTAGCTTTAAATTTTTTTTATTTTTTTTAAAAACTTGTCTGAAAAAAAAGAGGGGTCAATACGTTGCCAATGTTGACGCGTTAACCCATGCGATTAATCACAAAAAATGGCGGAGTATTCATGTAAAAAGGCGGATTAATCACAATTTATTTTGACTGCAAAAGCTCCTTTACCTTAACCGCAAATGGTTACCTAAAAGGTGGCGTGGGTTGTTTTTTACGTCAGTGATCAAGTCAATGCACGTACGCCAGTGCAAAGATGAAGTAGAACTCTAAATTTTTTCACCAAGTACCACCACAATGACCAACATTAAAATACAGTCACGTAGTAGGCCTAAGTATTCATTAAAAACAAGGCAGCTGTTATATTTAACAAGTATATTTAATATTTTCAGCCACTGTATCATTACACACAGTTTGAACAGTAACGCTGTGTTTGAATGTAGGAAAATAAAACACTTTATTTTTATCAAATGATTCTTTGGCGTACCACTAGATGGAGCCCGTGTACCACAGTTTGAAAATCACTGAGGTAGACAATACAGTTAGCAATTTTTAATAAAATAAAGGATGTACATTCCAGTAAAATATTTAAAAAATGTTTATGTACGACGTCAAAGTATTACATATTTAAAGGTATTTTAAATTATATAAGCAAGTAATTTACTGTGAATAAACTACATTCAAGTATGATTAATCTGATTTCTTAAAAATACTTTGACAGTACTAATTTTGTTATATAAATTATATTTTTTAGAGATTGTCCAGAAGAAATCTCTGCATTCTATAGCATTTCAATGAGGTGACTTCAATGTATTTAAACATAATTGTATTTCTTGAGTAGAAACGCTTTGTAATATACTAGGCAAGGCAAGGCAAGGCAGCTTTATTTGTATAGCGCTTTTCATACACAAGGCAGACTCAAAGTGCTTCACAGACAACAAAGTGAAATGAAAGAAAATAAAAGCAAAATTAAAATGCAGACAATAAAAATAAAAACAGTGCAGACGTTAAAAGTTAAAAGATTAAAAGATTTAGCTGAAAGCTAAGGTGAACATAAAAGTCTTCAGTCTAGTTTTAAAAGTAGTGAGAGTTGGGGAGAGTCTGACATCTTCAGGAAGTTTATTCCAGCTATGTGTTGCATAGTGACTGAATGATGATCTCCCTTGATTTGAGTTTACTCTTGGAACCGCTAACAGATTGGTCTCAGAAGATCTTAGTGATCTAGAGGGCGTATATAGTGGGAGCATATCAGTGATATACTTGGGCCCTAGACCATGTAGTGATTTATATGTGAGCAGGAGGATTTTGAAATCTATTCTCTGATGTACAGGGAGCCAATGTAAGGATTTAAGAATTGGTGTAATGTGCTCACATTTTTTGGTCTTTGTTAGAACTCTAGCAGCAGCGTTCTGAACAAGCTGTAGCTGCCTGACAGTTTTTTTGGGAAGACCTGCAAGGAGACCATTACAATAGTCTAGCCTACTGGTAATAAAGGCATGTACAAGTTTTTCTAAGTCTTGAGCTGACATGAGCCCTCTAAGTCTTTTTACATTTTTGAGGTGATAGTAGGCCGATTTTGTTACTGATTTGATGTGACTGTCGAAATGTAAATCAGAATCTAAAATAACCCCAAGATTTCTGGCTTTATTTGAGGTTTTCAGGGACAGTGATTGAAGGTGTTGGATGACTTTAAACCTTTCTTTTTTAGCACCAAAAACAATTATCTCAGTTTTATCTTCATTTAGTTGTAGGAAATTTTGGCACATCCAGTGTTTGACTTGCTCAATGCACTGGCACAGAAGATCTATGGGGCGATAGTCATTTGGTGATAGCGCTACATAGATTTGGGTGTCATCGGCATAGCAATGATGGTCAATGTTATTATTTTGCATGATTTGTCCTAGTGGGAGCATATAGATGTTAAATAAAGTCGGCCCCAAGATTGAACCTTGGGGGACTCCACACGTTACGTTGGTTGGTTCTGATACAAAGTCACCAATGGAAACAAAATAGTTCCTATCTTGTAGATATGACTTGAACCAGCTTAAAACTGTGCCTGAGATCCCCACCCAGTTTTCCAACCTGTCCAAAAGTATTGAGTGGTCGACAGTGTCAAATGCAGCACTGAGGTCCAAAAGCATTAATACTGAAGTTTTGCCAGAGTCTGTGTTTAGACGGATGTCATTTATAACTTTAAGAAGGGCCGTCTCTGTGCTATGAAGAGGTCGAAATCCTGACTGGAAGTTGTTGTGGCAGCCAGTAGAAGCCAAGAAGTGATTTAGTTGTTGGAGGACAACTTTCTCAATTATTTTACTTATGAATGGTAGATTTGAAATTGGTCTGTAGTTGTTGATAACAGAGGCATCTAGGCTCTGCTTTTTTAGAAGAGGTTTAATGACTGCAGTTTTGAAAGCCTTCGGGAAATTGCCCGATTTAATAGAATTATTAACTATTTGCAAGATGTCTGTTGATAGGCAGTCAAAAACATTCTTAAAGAAGTTGGTAGGTAAAACATCAAGGCAGCAGGTGGATGACTTTAGAGCTGTCACCGTTTCCACTAGAGTTTTAGAGTCTATGGCATTAAAGCTTGCCATCATTGCTGTGTTACTTTTGCCTAAATGGGGTGGTGATCCAACTTTTTTACTTGAGATATTGATGGTGCGTCTGATGCCTTCAATTTTATCAGTATAAAAGAATGCAAAGTCATTGCATTTCTGCGTGGAATGGAGTTCGGCTGGTATTTGTGTTGGGGGTTTAGTCAGTCTGTCAACGATTGTGAATAGGGTTTTGGCCTTATTTGTGTTGCTGTTTATGATATTGGAGAAGAATGTTTCTCTAGCACTTTTTAAGACTAAATTGTAGGCCTGGAGGCTCTCTTTATAGATGTCATGGTGAATATGAAGTTTTGTATTCCGCCAGATTCGTTCAGCCTTCCTGCACTCTCTTCTCTGGGCTGTTACAGCAGCAGATTTTCTCCAGGGTGCCTTTTGCTTGCCAGAAATCGTTTTAACTGTAACAGGTGCAATGATATCTATGATATTCACAATTTTGGAATTAAAGTTGCTTACAAGATCATCAGCATGACATGGGTTTAGAGGTGGTAGTGAGGAGATGGCGTTTTTAAAGAGGACATTAGCATGTTCATTTATGTACCGCTTTTTGACATTCTTTGATTCTGTTTGTGTGTCCGGAATTACAGAAATATTAAAGAAAACACAGAAATGATCAGACAATGAAGGATCAATCACAAGAACATCAGAAACATTGAGACCTTTTGTGATAATCAGGTCCAGGGTGTGTCCCTTATAATGTGTAGCCTCTTTCACATGTTGAGACAGTTCAAATGTGTCTAAAATAGTAAAAAGTTATTTTGCGCCCTTGTCATTTAAATCGTCAATATGAAAATTAAAATCACCAGTTATAACCAGGCAGTCAAAGTCAGTGGAGATGCTAGACAATAGTTCAGTAAAATCATCAAAAAAATTTGCAGAATATTTAGGTGGCCTGTAGATAATTAACAAGAGAATTTTGGGAGAGCATTTCAACACAGCACACAGGTATTCAAATGATGTAAACTCACCGAGTGACATCTGTTTCCCCTGAAACATGTTTTTAAATATAGCAGCAACCCCTCCACCTCTTTTCCCTGATCTACATATATCAATGAAGTTATAGTTGGGGGGTGCTGTCTCGATCAGAATGCTTGCACTGTTATTTTGTTCCAGCCATGTTTCAGTTAAAAACATAAAGTCAAGTTTAGAAGTGCTAATAAAATCATTGACTAAAAATGATTTGCTATTCAGAGACCTGACATTGAGCAGACCCATCCTGATGGTGTTATTGACAGGCTTCGATGTTGGCTTTGATTTGGAGATAATAGGAATGAGATTGTTTAGGTTAGCAGGGTGGCTAAGTTTCCCAATGTTTACTCTCTTGGTAGTCACAACAGGGATGTAGAAGGTGCCATGATTTGATGTAGGCAACCTTGGGCCCAGCTGATAATGTGGTCTACTGCTGAACCCTTTTCTGTATCAGAAATATTCAGGACTGCTGTCAGGGCGAGGCGGGGTTTGCCGTAAGGGGGAGGGGGAGTGAGCAGCGTCAGAGCTGGGACGAACTACTGAAGGTGGACGTTGAGGGCGTGTAAGGGGTTGGCGTGAGAAAGGTGAAGTATGGCTGGGGGGTTGTGGAGCACGCCTTCGTGGAGGGGGTGGTGGAGGTGAGCGATGATCTAGGGGGGTAAAAATCTGAGTAGGGTGGGGCGTGAGTGGGGGTAGCTCCCGGAACTCCAAGGGGGAGAAGGGGGGAGAAAGGTCTACTTGAGGGAGGGAGAAAGATGGAGACGTGGATGGCTTGGGGGATGTGGGGGAGGGATCTTCACATGCATTCAGAATGGAGGGAGGGGCGGTAGAGGAGGATAGACACCTCTCCTCTTTGCTCTGGTGTATCTCATGGTCGACGTTCTCCTTTTGCAGTGGCGGTCCTCCTTCGACGTTCCTGATAGGCTGTGTTGTGTCTTCCTTCCTCGGTGGCTCCTCTTGTCTCTTGTCCTTGGCAGTGATGATAGATGCAAGATGCAGGAAGTGAAACATACTACAATAATGTTGAATTAACATATTTTCTTCGTCCATTATTGCTCTTCCAAGGCCAGATCCAGCATTAAAAGAAAACAATTATGTTAACAGGAATGTGTCATGTATTACGATAAAATATGTATAATTGATCATAAAATGATTCAAACTCCTAGCAAATAGTCGTACAGTATCAACATTATGTGCCTTTCTGTAGGCTTTAAGGACACTGGCGATGACTGGCGCTCCTGGTATGAGACCGACAACTTCCAGGATGTTATCGAGAAACTGTACAAGACAATAGAGCCGCTTTATCAGAACCTGCACGCATTTGTGCGCCGCCAACTCTACAATCAGTACGGACCCAAGTACATCAACCTTAAAGGACCAATCCCTGCTCATCTGCTCGGTAACAACACTTTGCTTGAAAACAATACATGCACTGCTTTGAAAAGCTTATCTCATCACCGTAGATGGACGTGCTTCACGCAGGCATTTCCTACAGAGCCTGCAAGTGCCGTGCCCAACAAGGCTGAATTGTTGCTTAAGTGTGTTTTCTTCCTCAACCTCAGGAAACATGTGGGCCCAGACCTGGAACAACATCTACGGTTTGATGATACCATTTCCTGACAAACCCAACTTGGACGTGACTGATGAAATGGTCAAACAAGTAAGTGGGGAGAAAAAAAATAAAAAAATAATAATGAATACTGCGTTGCATTACTGTATTTGTTTCCCAGGGTTACAATGCCACACACATGTTCCGTGTTGCCGAGGAGTTCTTCACTTCTTTGGGTTTGGCTGAGATGCCTCGGGAGTTCTGGGAAGAATCCATGCTGCACAAGCCCGAAGGTCGGGAGGTGGTGTGTCACGCGTCCGCTTGGGACTTTTACAACCGCAAAGACTTCAGGTAACTTTAATAGATAAGATACACTGCAAAGACAGAAACGTTTCCATCTACTTCAAACTGTTATCAAATGTGTAAAGCAAAAATATCTAAACGCTAGGGGTGTGGGAAAAAATCGATTCGAATTCGAATCGCGATTCTCACGTCGTGCAATTCAGAATTGATTCTCATTTTAAAAATTTTTTTTTTTTTTTTTTTTAATTAATCAATCCAATAAAACAATACACAGCAATACCATAACAATGCAATCCAATTCCAAAACCAAACCCGACCCAGCAACACTCAGAACTGCAATAAACAGAGCAATTGAGAGGAGACACAAACACGACACAGAACAAACCAAAAGTAGTGAAACAAAAATGAATATTATCAACAACAGTATCAATATTAGTTACAATTTCAACATAGCAGTGATTAAAAATCCCTCATTGACATTATCATTAGACATTTATAAAAATAAAAAAAAAGAACAATAGTGTCACAGTGGCTTACACTTGCATCGCATCTCATAAGCTTGACAACACACCATGTCCAATATTTTCACAAAGATAAAATAAGTCATATTTTTGGTTCATTTAATAGTTCAAACAAATTTACATTATTGCAATCAGTTGATAAAACATTGTCCTTTACAATTATAAAGGCTTTTTACAAAAATCTACTACTCTGCTTGCATGTCAGCAGACTGGGGTAGATCCTGCTGAAATCCTATGTATTGAATGAATTGAGAATCGTTTTGAATCGGGAAAAAATCGTTTTTGAATAGAGAATCGCGTTGAATTGAAAAAAAAAATCGATTTTGAATCGAATCGTGACCCCAAGAATCGATATTGAATCGAATCGTGGGACACCCAAAGATTCACAGCCCTACTAAATGCTTTTATATGTCCATTTGTGGGATAGCGAGACACTTCCTGGTTCATGAAAGATAACTAAGGATGTAGCAATATAAGAATTTCATATCGTGGGTATGGGTGTCCCAATACAACTATTTCACTTATGATACCGCAATTGGAGCCTTGAATTTTGGGCTTTGCGATATCAATCGCACATTAATAAAAAAAACACATTTATCTAAAAACACCAACATTATGAAAAAACACCAACCTGACTTTTGCGGTCTTTAAATTTAAGTGGAGTGCTAATTAATTTTTGGCGACACCTAGTGTTCACAATAATTCATTAAAGTTAAGCGAATGACACAGTTAGTTGAATGACACGTTTGTTACTGTACATATCCTACTACGCTTCTGCTTCGGAGAATTTATATGTGTAAGTAATACGCAAATATATTTATTTGATATGTGTTAATATTGACAATGTCTTTTAGATTGCAATATTAAGGACACTTATTACATATGTCTAGCTTGTGTGCTATTGTGTGCTTAGCTGTTGTGTAGCTGCTATCTCCTAGTAACCTGCTGCAAATTATTGGAGGACATTTGGATGTTAAGCTTTGCACAAGTAAATGCGCTTAAGGACTGCTTGTTTCCGAACTTGTATCGGAAATTTTAGATGCAAGCAGATATCATCGAGTACTTATTTTTTTGTTGTTGATATCGGGCAGCACGGTGAACAGTGGTTAGTGCTTGTGCCTCACAATAAAAAGGTCCCGGGTTCGATTCCCGGGCTCGGGGTCTTTCTGTGTGGAGTTTGCATGTTCTCCCCGTGACTGAGTGGGTTTCCTCCAGGTACTCTGGCTTCCTCCCACCTCCAAAGACATGCACCTGGGGATAGGTTGATTGGCAACACTAAATTAGCCCATGTGTGTGAATGTTGTCTGTCCATCTGTGTTGGCCCTGCGATGAGGTGGAGTGAAATCATTTAACCACCTTTTATTGAAAATAAATAGAGACACAATATATATCTTCATATTTATATGCTAATAGAGCAGTGTTTGTATGTTGAATGTGCACACTTGGAATAACTTTTTGCCTCAGACAATATACAATTTTAGATTGGAGTGTAACATTTGTAATGGGGAAAGACACTAATGTCCCTTGTATTCATGTTAGCATTTAAGATAGCCAGGGATTAGCACGCTAGCTAGCAAAACATGGCGCTAGCAATCAGTGAGCAAGCTTTCTTCTCCTCCGGTCTGTGAGTTTATTAAAGTTAAGTTAAAGTTAAAGTACCAATGATTGTCACACACACACTAGGTGTGGTGAAATTTGTCCTCTGCATTTGACCCATCCCCTTGATCACCCCCTGGGAGGTGAGGGGAGCAGTGGGCAGCAGCGTAGCCGTGCCCGGGAATCATTTTTGGTGATTTAACCCCCAATTCCAACCCTTGATGCTGAGTGCCAAGCAGGGAGGTAATGGGTCCCATTTTTATAGTCTTTGGTATGACCCGGCCGGGGTTTGAACTCACAACCTACCGATCTCAGGGCGGACACTCTAACCACTCGAAGTAGATAACACTTTTATAGATAGACTTTTATTCTACCCACAAAGGGGAGATTATGTTGTTGCAGTGCAGGTTTTTACATGCAGTAACAGACGTAAAATGTAATGAAAAACTAAAACATTTTAATAATACTTATTCCGCACTATCGATTGCATTGCATTGATGTATAGATAAAAATAAAACACTATCTTAACACCCGTCTTGCACATCAGGAAAAAGATCACAGTAATCACATAAGTGCTTTGTAAAGTCTTATGGCTGTGGGCAGAAAGGACCTGTGGTAGCGCTCCTTCTTGCACCGTGGCTATAACAATCTAATGCTGAAGGAGCTACTCAGGGCCTCCTCAAGGATGTCAACTTTGTCACCTTCCTTCTATCGGCCACCTCCCCAATGCTGTTCAGTGGGCAGCCTAGGACAGAGTCATCTTCCTCAATCAGTTATTAAGTCTGATCCTGTCTCTGACCATGCTGCCCCCACCCCAGCAAGCGATGGCATAAAACACAGCAGAAGCCAACACGGTGTCATAAAAAGTGCACAGTAGTAAAGTGAATTATATTTATATAGCACTTTGCTCTAGGGACTCAATGCGCTTCACATTGCGAAACCCATTATCCACATTTAAGCTACATTTACACAAGTGTGGGTTGAATTAGGAGCAAGGTGGGTGGAGTGTTTTGCCCAAGGACTCAGCGACAGTGACTAAGATGGGGGAAGCTGGATCCGAACCAGGAACCCTTAAGTTTCTGGCCGGCCGCTCAACCATCTGAGAGCCACGCTGCCCCTGTAGGACCCTGTTTGAATTGTGAGCCTATAGTCCAGTTTATTGTTGAGATGAACATCCAGGTATTTAAATTATTTCACTATTTATATGTCTGATCCCAGGATTTTCACCGGTGTGGATGATGGAACTGAACGTTGGAAGTCAATCACAAGCTCGTTTGTCTTATTGGTGTTCAAGTGCAGGTGAAAACTTGCACACCAGCAGGGTTGCACAATTTGGAGAAAAAACCTAATTGCTAATGTTAGGATGCCAACATGTTAACATTAGCCTGCTAAGTGTATGTTTCAAATACCAAGTTATATGACTCTGAGGTGTTCGGATATAAAATCGGCTAAAAAAGTTAGCATGCTAACATTAGTGTGTTAGAATGCTAACATTAGCATGCTAACACTTAAAATGTTTCCAGTACCAAATCATGACTATAAAGTGCACACATGCTAAAATTAGCTAGAAAAAAAAGTTAGCATGTTAATGTTAGCCTGCTATCAGTTAACAGGATTTCCCCTAGACTGGCACTATATGTGTGGCGCTGGGGGCGTGGTCAATATGACCTCATCATATATGAAATGATCATTTTGATTTGCAGTTTTGCAAATATTTTCTTTAAAAATGCTAAGCAAATGTTTTAAGTACATTTAGTATATACGAGGTTCAACAATTCTGATTGGCCAACATGTCTGTCAGTCATTTGCTGGTCAACGGCGGTGGGAAAAAAAAAACAAAAAAAAAACTTTAGCCTCTTGCGGTTATTAACCGCACTAATTAAAACCTCAATGTTGCTTCTATTTTGATTAATCGTGCGCCTCTACACACTAGTCATTTCAATTTAAGAGCCCGTTTACACCAAGCCGGATAAGGTTATCCAGGGTAAATCACACCTAACCTTATCCGTGTCCACACAACAATACCATGAATTGATTAACGTGGACCCCGACCGACTTAAACAAGTTGAAAAACGTATTCAGGTGTTACCATTTAATGGTCAATTGTACGGAATATGTACTGTACTGTGCAATCTGCTAATAAAAGTCTCAATCAATGCCACCGTTTAAGACCCCCGCCTCCTCCGTCCGGCGGCGCAACGGGACCTGGTACGCATGTGAGGAAAATGCGCACGTCATGACTCATAGTCCTCTCTAGTGTTGCTTTGTGTGCAAGTTCTTAGATGTAACTTATCTGAACAATATCCAGTGTTGTGGTATTTCAATTAACTGGAATCCAGTGTGCTGTGGGGCCCTATTGTAGTGAATCACACCTGAGCCATCATACATTAATAACATTTTTATTAGACACGTAAGCAATGTGATAAAGAACATTTTACATAAATCAAACTAGGGATGTGGATATCTGGTCAGGACACTCCTCACTCTTTTGCCTTCCCCTTCATTGTCCATTCGCTTTTGGTGACTTTATATACTCTGGACCTAGACGTTGAGTCCGCGACATACATGGCGGACAATAACTCATACAGTCTGCTTTGCCAGTCCAAATGCATTCGCCGTTTTCCTCGACGGCCAGGTAATACAAAGCACACGCTATCTTTTTTATCACATCCACGGGAGCTTGCATTCTTCTTGTCTCTCCTACGACAAATGGACAAGGTTTTTCGCTAAGTAGCATTACAGCTAATCCGGCCGGACATTGGCAAGTTCTCTTGCCGTCTGAGAAGTGTTGTATCCGAAATAGCTGCAATCGCTTTCTCTTAAGGTATTCATGAGTGATTTCCACAAGCGTCTGTACATGTAGAAGAAGGAGAAACAAGGGTATGTCTGGATGACTCGCCTCCATATTTCCAGTGGTTAGCTGCGAGCTTTATTATGAAGCTGGCTGTAGCGTGTTCTTTCTGACGTCACTTCCTGTGTGGGCGAGGTCTTTCTGGCGTCACTTCCTCTCCAAACTCACTTTGCAAACGATCAATGAGTCCATACAAAGCTAAGTGCCGGAGATTCAAGAATTACACGGCCGACTTACCCATGTAAAAATTTGTCCGAGGAGGGGGACCTTAAACTCTGGTTTAGTGTGGCTGAAACGGGACTTAGGCTAAATAATTATTCGTTTTTAGGGGTTAAACGACTTAGTGTAGACATGGCCTAAGAGAGTTTTATATCGATTTACCATTAAGACCGGTAATTGTTACATCCCTAAAGATGACATACTGTAAGACTTTAGGAACATTTCTGTCCTTGGATGGATCAATCAAAGCTCAAAATTGTTATATTCGATTTTTGAAGACAATTTTAATGAAATCTTCAACTAAGTTTTATGAAAAATAGGTTTTGTATTTTTTGTGTAATTCTGCCAAACAAAACAACACATGTGAATCAAAACAATACTTCTTGCCTTGGCGACGGTAAACAGAAAACCAACAGTCATGCTTTCTAAAAGCAACCCTTAATAAAATATTAATAAAGTACATTGTAGGCGCACAACAATCAAATGTAAAGCTCTCCTTTTACCAAAGCTAAGTGCATATGACCACAATGTATCATCACCCTGGGCATCCTGCAGTTGTCAGCTCAAATGAAATTGTTATCAGACTTTTGAATTTGAAATAAAACTGACCTGCAGTCCACATAAATACAATAGGGCAAACTGCAATGACAACAAATATAAGATACATAATGTGACAAATACTTTAATGACCCAAATGAGACAACTCATTCCCTAGATTATAAAAAAAAACCTGAGAAAGACTGCTTGTCTAGCGATTTATTCATGCAGACCAAGGGAGCTTTACTTCCTGTCACTCACGCACAGGCACACCCACACACACACTCGCACTCAGTGGGAAAAAAGTGTATTAAATGGAGTTAAGATGCTCATTTTAAAATAATGGCCATCAATGAAGTAGTCTTCAAACAAGCATCTACAAATTATAAAATGTCTACTAGTGATGGGTTGATGAGGCGTCATGAAGCGTTTCGACACATTGCAAAACTGTATTGATACTGTGTCGATACTGTGTCACTAAATACTGACATCTGCTGGACATTAAAAATCCCTACAGGCAACCTATGGACCGACTCAACTGACACTGATTTTATGACCTAGTGTATACAATAATATAAACCAAGTCATTGTATTTCATTTAGGATTATTTCATATTTTCATTTAAATAAAAATATATTTTAATCTTTTTTAGATACAGTCAATAAATAATGTGAACATGTATCATAACATGGAAAACTAAGAGAACGTGTTGTGAATGAGGATGCTTGTGGACTGGGAATTTTTATTTTTTTTCTACACATTTTTATTTAAAAAAAAAACAGTTTTTCCAACGTATTACATTTTAGACGATTTCTCTTAGTTATTATTTCTCCGGCTGTAGAAAAGACCGGTTCACGGGGCACAGAGGAGGCGGGAGTGCGACACAGTTCGCGTATCGGTCACGTGACCAAAACAGCTCATGATCGGTCACGTGACTTTCTAAAAGCGGTACGCGCACCGACACAGGGTTTTGCTCTATGAGCTTGACGCATGCGCCGATGCATCGGTGTTGCGGGACGCATCACTAATGTCTACTAACCATTATTTTCAAACATGGTATAAAAAAAAAACACATTTTGTCCTCTTTCATCGTATTTTTAAAATACAGGCCTTGAAAAAGAGTGGACATCAAATGTTCATTGTATTATTTGGGTTACTCCTCTACCTCTTTTGACTGCATCAAAACATGTTGTGTATATTAATGGATTGCATGTGTTATAGGATCAAGCAGTGTACGACTGTGACGATGGAGCAGCTCTTTACCGTCCACCACGAGATGGGCCACATCCAGTATTACCTGCAGTACAAGGACCAACCGGTGGGCTTCCGTCGTGGGGCCAATCCTGGATTTCACGAGGCTATCGGCGACGTCTTGTCTTTGTCGGTTTCAACTCCAAAACATCTGAAGACCATTGGACTACTGGATTCCGTGACTTCTGATCCTAGTAAAGAGACATGAGACGTACAGTAAGGGGCCACATCCAACCATTAAATGGATATACATACATTTTGTTTTTCAGACTCAGACATTAATTACCTGTTAAAGATGGCTCTGGAGAAGATAGCCTTCCTTCCTTTTGGCTACCTCATCGACCAGTGGAGATGGGGCGTGTTCGGCGGGAATACACCCCCAGAACGCTACAACTCTGAATGGTGGTACCTCAGGTGAGCCAATTAATGTTTCAGTTGTATACCTATAAGGTTCACCCTTTTAGTACTTTGTTCATCATTTGCAACCATATTCAACATGAGTATGAAGCTACAATTGACTTACAAAAGAGATAACGTGAGAAGGAGCATTTGCCCATTTTAAACACGAACGAATAGCCACACTTGACTTTTCTTCCCTCTCATGCCGTCAAAGCCATCAAATTAGGAACAACAGTAACGCTATTTCCGCTCTTTTACCTCTATTTACCTCTCTAAAAACAAGTTAAATGTTAACACATTGACATTGTACCTGTCGTGCCGCGTTCTCCCCGCCGGCCAAACCGCCTTATCACTTCCGGGTGATTTAAATACGTTTTTGTTCGCGCGCAGCGCTGATCACGTGACCAGGGTGCCACGGTCATGTTTAAAGAAGAATGTCTTTGTTATTTCAGCTTTTGGTTTATTTGTATATATTTAATGTTATTATGCCTGTCAAAGTTGGTAACATTAGCTGTGGCTGTTTGTTTTTGACAGGTAAATGGTCGTTAGTATACCAGGGTTACAACTCGTTTTTGATTATCATGTATTGCACTTTGAAGGGCTAGCAGAGTTCAGATAGAACTGCTGACTACTTTTATTGTCCATTATAAATGTATTTATGATATTTAGTTTATTCCATTGCGGGTTTGATAATTTTTTTGCTGTTTTTGCACGAAAAATACACCCTGAGCACTCCAACCTGACTCAGTCTGGTGGTAACTATAGAGCCCAGTCACACGCAGCAACACTATATAGTCGTTTTTTTAGGAATACACAAGTATTTGTAGTTAGCCCAAAAAAGTACATATTTGAACCCAAATCACGCTTAGTGAATCCCCTGGTGAAGGCTGGTGAATGAGAAATGATTTGCACTCGTCACCATGCACTGCAGTGCAATCAACATAAAATCTGGTACTTAAGTTTATCATGACAGGATTTAACGCCATAAGAGGTACAGGAACTCACCCATTTTTGTTTGTCATTTAGAGTTCTTCCAGTACTAATGGCATTGCATTCTTAATTTTTGAGCGATCCTGAATGTGCTTTTCACTTTTTATTTTTCCAAACCATTTTAGCTGTGTTGAATGAATGTAACTTTAAAAATGGTTTATTAAATCATTAAATCAGTGTAAACTGGTAAAGCTACACAAACACGTTCCAATAATGTTTTTTTTAATCCCATGTTGTCCCGATGCTCTTTTATCCTGCATTACGAGCTAATGCAACACAATTTTGTTCTTACCTGTACTGTAAAGTTAAAATTTGAACCACAATAAAAGGAAGTCTAAGTCTAATGTTATCTTAACATAAACTAATGCAATGCTTTATCTTATGATTTGGACTTTGGATTTTGTACCACCGGCTTTAAATTGTTATATTGTTCCAATAAATTGCGATACATTTTCCGATTTAAAGCATGCAGCAAAATTATTGCGTGTGTCATTTTAGTTGTTGTTGTTTTTTGATAAGGGTAGTAAATAACAGTGAAACTATGTAAACATACCGGCCTTTAAAGAACAAGGATTAACAAAGAGTTGTGTTTGTGCCATTAGCTACTAGCTTGGATTAGTAACTAATAAATTATTAATTTTGCTTTGTGTATTGTAGAGGTGTTGTTGCTACTTTACCTCTCAACACGCAAACTGTTGTACACTAAATAACTTTCCATTGTATTTTAGTTACATAAGCCATCTGTTTTTTTTCTTCTTGCTCAAGGACAAAATATCAAGGCATCTGCCCGCCCACCAAGCGCACTGAGGAGCACTTTGATGCCGGTGCAAAATTCCACATCCCTGGAAACACACCTTACATCAGGTAGCATCTTGTTTCTCGACATAGAATTGCATAATTCACTTTGTATTGACATGTTAACTCCACAAACTTTCAGAGCATCAGGAGTGTGTGCTTGTAACCAAGTGTTTTATGGGCCGACACTCATAAACACGCATGTCGACAAGAGAATAACATTGTGAAAAAATATCTGCGAGATGGGAATTAAAGTTTTACAGTATACTGTGAACCTAATGTAGTCATTCAATAGAAACACATTCCCGGGAATGTGTTTCTAGACAATAGAAACGCTTTACAATCGCAGGAAGCTGGTTGCAATGACCCCAGCTGGGGTTATTTTACAGAACATTCTTCTTCCTATCTATAAGGCACTCTTGTGTCCCATTTGTGCATTAAGACGTTTTAGATTATGTGCAGTAAAAAGCCATTGTCACTCAACTTTTTCTCAAGCTAAATATCAACTGTTTACTTTGCTAATCTGTCTTCTGCAGGTATTTTGTCAGCTTCATCCTGCAGTTCCAGTTCCATGAAAAACTGTGCCAGGCAGCCAAACACAATGGACCCTTGCACACGTGTGACATCTACCGCTCTGCAGAAGCAGGAGCAATTTTAAAGTATGTTGTTTGGCAAGTTTTAATGAACATTTTTCTTTTTCTTTTTCTAAAACCGGTCATTGTCCTTTAGGAAAGTTCTTCAGGCAGGCTCCTCCAAACCGTGGCCTGTAGTGCTCCAAGACGCTCTAGGCTCAAACAAGATGGATGCGGGATCGCTGATGAGATACTTTGACCCCATTATTAAGTGGCTGCAAGAGCAAAATGTCAACGATACCCTCGGATGGCCCGACTTCAACTGGGTCCCACCTGTTCCTGAGGGCTACCCAGAGGATATTGGTAAGACAAAAGTAGACGACTGACAAACAAGACAAAATTACATAAACACACAACACACAAATACATCCTGTTCTTGTTGCTGCTGAATCGTGGCTAATGTTCTTCTTGTCCATCCAGATAAGAACACAGATGAGCTAGAGGCAAAGCAGCTTCTAGAAGAATACAACAGCACAGCTGAAGTGGTGTGGAATGCTTATACAGAAGCTTCATGGGCCTTCAACACTGACATCAATGAAAAAAACAAGCAGAATATGGTGAGAACATCAACACTGTCATCCATCCATCCATTTATCACCTCTTCAATCATCCATCCTCCTTCCATCTACCCAGCCATCCAATTATCCATCCAGTCATACATCTATCTATTCATCCATCCATCCATCCATCCAGCCATCCAATGATCCATCCACCCATTTAGCCGTCATCTATCTATTCATCCATCCATATATCCATTGACCATACATCTATTTTTTTTTATTCATCATCCATCCATCTAATTATCCATCTGTTTATCCATCCACCCAATTATCCATGATCCATTAATCCATTCATCAATGCATATATCCACCAATCCATCTATCCATCCAATGATATACCGTTTGTCTAATTATCCATCCATCTATTGATAGAGAACAAAGTAATTTATCTATCTGTCCATCATCCACGGAGCCATGCATCAATCCATTATTTATATTAATCCATACATTTATTGATCTATGGGATCCTTAAGTCATTATTCATTATTTCTATCCATCCATGTTCTTTGGATGCTTTATCCTTCCTTTGTTCTAACACCCATCTATTTTATTTTGATCTTCCAACCCTCCCTACCTACCTGCCTCCATCCATCCATCTACTCCCTTTAGTCTTTCCTTTCACATGTGTGCGTTTATATTGAAAGAGGATCAAAAGAGGATAGATGGAATTAAGGAGGGATAAAGGATCAAGATTCGATTTTTGTATTATCTTTCATCAACCTCTCTCACTACACCACCGATACAACTTTCCATCCACTCGTTTTCAATTTACCATTCCACACCTTTTTGATCCTTCACTCTTCCATTCATCTGACATTCGCTCATCCTTCTACCCATCCATTCACCATTTGTCTTTTCAACCATCCATCCTCTTTTGATCCTTCATTCACCAAACCACCTATAAATACTTATGCACAGCCTTTCTTTTTATCCTTCCTGAATTTCGTTATTTAACCATCATTTCATCTACACTGTAAAAAAAATTTCTGTAAAAAAACGGTCATCTACTGGCAGCTATGGCTGCCAAACAAAAACCATAACATTAAAGTAAAACATTGTAAACCAAATAATGATCAAAAACATTATATTTACAGAAATTTTCATGAAACGTTTTGCGGAAAAATATAGTCATTTTACAGATTTTTACTAAATTATTAAGATTAACCACCTTTAATAAAGTGACGATGCAAACAGTTCTGCAGAAAAATACTTTTATTCTACAGAGTTTTTCCAAATTATTATGATCAAACACCTTTAATGAAGTGACAATGCTGGCAGTTCCACCGAAAAATACCATTATTTTACAGATTTTTTCTGAATTGTTAAGATCAACCACCTTTAATAAAGTGACGATGCAAACAGCTCTGCAGAAAAATACCTTTATTCTACAGTTAGATTGTTAGTATGGACATAGACTTTTGTATAACAAGCTACATTTTTAATGAAAGATAATTACTGTAATTTTACATGAATTTGAAAGTAATTTAAGAAAACAGAAAATGCTATGTATAATTGATTTGGTATTTTTCTGTAAAAAAATTGAAATATACATAGTTTGTCATTACTGGCATATTACTTAAAATAACATGCGGATTGTTTATTTACAGATAATGTCTTCAATTCTACAGTTTTATAAACTATTTTAAAAAAATAGAAAAATTACAGTAGAAATTTAGAGTAAATTAACCATAAAAATAGGATTTTTTTTTTAGTGTATCTGTCCCATCATTAATCCAAACTGTTTTGATCCTTCATCCATCTATTTTAGTTAATCTTTCAACTACCTATTCGTCCCTTCCTCCATCCATCATCTAGTCATCATCCAGCAATCTCATTAAATCTATACATCCATTACTCCATTGTCTTTTGACCCTTCTTTCACATTCACAATCAATGCAAGCCTCTCTGAGCAATAATCTTCCTTCCATCCTTATATCCTTCCTCCTATCCATTATCTATGCATTCATCTATTATTACCATCTACCCATTATCTATTGCTGCATCCATCGCTTCATTAAACCATCTATGCATCCATTGCCCGCCGTCTATCCTCTTAAGCTTCACCATACATCCAAAATCTATCCACTATCTCTATCCATCCATCCATCCATCAGATGAATAAAATGTCTTCATTATTGTTCCTCAGCTTGAGAAGAACCTGGAGATGTCCTCCCATACTCTAAGGTACGGGCAGCAGGCGCGCCGGTTCGACACGGCTGATTTCCAGGATGCATCAGTCAAGCGCATTGTTAAGAAACTCAGCGACATCGAGAGGGCCGCGCTGTCACCAGCACAGCTTGAAGAGGTGAGTACAAGTCTGAAAGAACTTTCTACTGCTTTTGTCTGAGCAAGCCTTATCGAAATGTGTGTGTCTTCAGTACAACAATCTCCTGTCCAACATGGAGACCAAATACAGCGTAGCCGAGGTCTGCAGAGAAAACGGCCAATGCCACCCGCTGGATCCTGGTATGAATTAAACATCTGATCAAATCTGTCTTTCTTTTTATAGTTAGTGCAGTAGTGACCGTGTTGTGTACGTTTCAGACCTCCAGAAGATCATGGCAGAGTCCAGAGACTACGATGAACTGTTATTTGCTTGGAAGGGCTGGCGAGACTCAGCAGGGAAAGTACTTCGCTCGGATTACAAGAGATACGTGGAACTGGCCAACCAAGCTGCCAGACTCAACGGTAACACTCTGACTGTGCTCGTATTAGAGAAAAAGTGAACGATAAAAACAGATTCACTATTTTGTATACAAATGGCAGAGGAATGTGCGCAACACCTGACTTGACTGGAAAATGAGTGGGAGTCAGAAAAAACGTAGCAACATTTGGATTAAATCCTCTTGTTATTTGTGCAGCTGCGGATTTGTAAACTAGTTCAGGTGTACACACACCAGGTAGGGTAAAACTGTTTTGCATTCATATTTACTCTTATGTTTTATATACAATTGTAGACATATCAGCCTAATTTATTATTTGTATATTTTAACCTGTACTTTTTATAGGTGAGGGTAAAATCTCATTGTTAATGCATATGTGGGTTATCATGTGGCACCACCTTATGGAATGTTTACAACAAAAACATAAAACATAAAAACAATATACAATTATAACCCATTTACCATTTACAAAAACAACAATTAAATTATTATGAATATTTCATAATAATTCTCACCAATATATACTAAGTTAAGTTTGAATTATTCTGATCCAAATCTATTATCTTTGAAGATAAACTGTGGGTTTTTTTGTGAGTAATATTGTGATTTCATTTTTGTAAAATGATGAGGTGGCGACTTGTCCAGGGTGAACCCCGCCTCCCGCCCGATTGTAGCTGAGATAGGCTCCAGCACCCCCCGCGACCCCGAAAGGGATAACTGGTAGAAAATTATAAAATTATGATTTTTTTTTACTCTAAATATTACAACTTTGTTTTAATTATAATAATGACCTTATTCTTCCTAAATTATTACTTTTTTTCTCTAAATATTAACCTTATTCTCATAAAATCACAAATGTATTATCCTATTATGAGAACTTCATTCTGGTAATACAGTAGTACCTCAACTCACAAGTTTAATTGTTTCTGTGACGGAGCTCTTACAGTAACTCAAAACATTTGTATCTCAAGTTAACGTCTCCTATTGAAACGGAATTAAATCAATTTTATTGTTGCTTAAAAAACAGCACTATTTAAAAGGAAAAACTATTTTTTTTACGGATAGTGGTATCTCTATCGAACTGTTTTTCAGTCAAACACACTTTTTTCACATTTTCATGAATACATTTAGATATCATTTTAACATTCTTTAGCTGGTGTTAGACTCATTCTGTTTCAATATGGTGCAGACTGGCAGTGATACGCTCCAATTGTTTCGCCAAGGTAGCAACACGCTCGGTCATGTTTTTGATGATTTCCTTTTTTTAATTTAATGAATATCATCCACTTCTTCTTCTCAGCACTGTCCTTCACACCCACTTTCTTCCTTCTCTGGGTTGAAAAACCAAGTTATGTCCATCTCTCGCTATAAGCTAATGCTGGCGAGTAAGACCAAATGTTTTGGCCGAATCTCACGTGGTTCACTGCTACACCAACTAATGTCAGGGATGCTTGTAACTCAAATTTCGCTTGCCACTTCATCGAATCAAATCAAGCTTTATTTATAGAGCACTTTTCATACATAAAAGAAATGCAACGCAAAGTGCTTTACAAAGTTAAAAACAATACCCCGGTGACCCATATCCCCCATTATCACATACGCACGCATGGACACAGACACCAAACACAAACACACACACACACAACATACACACATATGCAACTATATGGACCAATGATTGCATGGCTGAGTACAGAGGAGACATGTGAGTAAACACTATCACAGGAGCCATCTGCACCAGGAGGTCATCAGACCATGGCCACCAGGACGCTGACACAAAAGCGCCCCCACCAGCACGGCCGATAACCCCTGAGGCAGATGGCTCATCTGAGGAACGTTGGAAAATAAAAATAATACAACTTGTAAAATAGTAAGAACCATGTGTAGAGATAAGGAATACAACACAAGTAAGACCTATGAAGGTTAAAAGAAAAAGAAAAAAACAAAACAACTTCAAGCATAACAATTAGCTCAGAGACGGCTCTTATCTCAAAACATTCTTAAGTTGGGTACCATTGTACAAAGACTTCATATTTGAAAAATTCTTAATTTTTTCTCATAATATTATGACTTTACTCTTCTAATCGCAGCTAGGATAGGCTCCAGAAAATGGATGGATGGATAGATACTCTTCTAATATTATGACCGTCTTATTATTGTTTCCTCCATAAAAACAAGTTACTTCTAAAAAAAACAAACGGTTCTTTAAACGTTGGCTTCCTTCAAACAGCCCTAAATTCCATCTTTATCTTGTACTGGTGAGTTCAGGGTCCCTTGGAGAACACACCACTCTACTCTCTATGCCACACTACAGGTCACAGCGACAATGGTGCTTTCTGGCGCTCCCTGTATGAAACGCCGACATTCGAGGAGGACCTGGAGCGCCTGTGGAAGCAGCTGGAGCCGCTCTACCTGAACGTGCACGCCTATGTTCGCAGGGCTCTGTACAAAAAGTACGGTCCAAAACGCATCAACCTGAGAGGACCTATTCCCGCTCACCTGTTGGGTGAGTTACACCAACCTGAAGCTGTTTTACTTCATAAAAGCAGGACATTTACACACCTTTAAATTGGATAAAGAGTTTATAAAACAAACAAACATGGTAGTCAATACTTCAGTGTGGAATTTACGGACACACCACGGCCAAAAAGCTCCTTTTATGTGGTGGCATAATCCGCTAATATTCTGCAGCTGGCCGTGAATGCCTTTGGATTCAGGAAGGATTTCTTATTCTTTCAAAGGTGTCATGCGTGAGATTGTGTGTGACATGTCCACACAGCCAAGAATTTACACTGCATACAGAGCAGAGATTATTCCTTTTCATTTCCTGTTGTTTCAGGTAACATGTGGGCACAGACGTGGTCTGGCATCATGGACCTGGTGCTGCCGTATCCTGACGCCACGCAAGTTGATGCCACGCCGGCTATGGTGGCTAAGGTGAATACTGCATAGATTCTTACAGCAACTGTGGAGAGCACAGGAATAATAACATTAACCATAATAATGGATTGGATTTAGATTGTGCTTTTTCAGACCCAAAGCGCCACAGCCTAACCCTAATGTGCAATGTTCATGAAGAATGAGGCCACACAAATCAGAACAAAAATAGTTACATTATTAAATGTTATATGCGGTATATGTTATTAATTTTTGCATTATTACCACTTTATTCTTGTAATATCCAGATGTTATTCTTCTATAATTATGATTGTTTTGTCTTAGAATATTGCAGCTTTATTCTCATTGTGGAGTAATTTTAGTCTTGTAAAATTATTATTTATCTCATAAAATAATTAGGTTTTTTTTACCCAAAATATCATGAACTAATTATTGTAATATTACCTTTTTTTCTCAAAATATTAACTTTAGTCTCATAAAATCACAAAGATTTTATCCTGTTATGTGAACTTTATTCGGGTATTAACATGAAATATTAACTTTAGTCTCATAAAATCACAAAGATTTTATCCTGTTATTTATTCGGATATAAACATGACTTTATACTTAAAAAATATTTTTTTCACATATACTTATGACCATATTATTGCTGAATTATGACTATTTTTTCTGAATATTACATATTTATTCTCATAAAACTACAAAGGTATTATGCTAGTATGAGATATTCTTCTGATAAAACCAACACACTATACATATACTCATTATGTATATTTCTCACAATATTACAACTTTATTCTTGTAATATTATGACTTTATCCATGTAAAATGTTGTTTTTTCCTAGTAATATCATGTGTTTATTCTCATAATATTTTTACAATTGTTTTGTAAAATTAGGACTTTTTTATTTCCAAAATGATGCAATTTTATTTTAGTAGTATTTCCACTTTACCCTTTATCCTTTTTCTTGTGGAATTAGGACTTTTCTGTGAAAATTATTTTATTCTCATAAAATCACACATGCATTATGCTAATACGAGAACTTGGTTCTCTTAATTCTACGACTTAATCGATGTAAAATTATGTTCTTTCAAGTAATATTACATGTTTATTTTCATAATATGACTTTCAAAAATCTTATAATACTGTAACTTTATTTTTGTAATATTACGACTTTATCTATGTAAACATTTTATTTTTAGTAATATTATATGTTTATTCTATTAATAATATGACCTTATTCTTGTCAAAGTATTTTTTCAAAAATATTGCAACTTTATTTGAGTAAAATTACAACTTCATCCTTCATTAAAAATATGTTTTTTTCTTGTAATATCAAATGTCTATTCTTATAATAATATTCCAACTTTATTGTCATCTATGCTTTATGCTTTGTATAGAGGTCTACATTTTAAAGATATAAGACTTTTTCTTGCAGAAAAATATATTTTATCCTTATAAATCCCTCCCTTAACATTGTGACCTTTTTCCTCATAAAAATATAACTTTATTGTTGTAAGATTACAACTGCAGAATAGTAAAATTACGACTTCTTTCGAGTAATATCATGGCTTTTTTTTTCGTAATCCTATTTACAAACTTATTCTCATAATATTTTGACTTTAGTGTCTTAGTATTATATATTATTGATAAAGAAACAGCAACACTAAAACAGTACACACTAATACTTTTTTGTTCCTCTATCAAGGGCTGGAATGCAAAAAGAATGTTCCAGGAATCAGACAATTTTTTCACCTCTTTGGGACTGCTGCCTATGCCAAAGGAGTTTTGGGACAAGTCCATGCTGGAGAAGCCCACTGATGGACGCCAAGTAGTTTGTCACGCCTCTGCATGGGATTTCTATAACAGAAAAGACTTCAGGTTTAACATCACGTCATTGGTTGAGAGACTTGTTATTTGCAGCGTGACTAAGTATGAACCATGTTTTTAGGATCAAGCAGTGTACGGTGGTGACCATGGACGACTTGATCACCGTCCACCATGAGATGGGTCACGTCCAGTACTTCCTGCAGTACAAGGAGCAGCCCGTGTCCTTCCGCGAAGGAGCCAACCCCGGCTTTCACGAAGCCATCGGCGATGTGTTGGCCCTTTCTGTGTCCACACCAAAACACCTTAAGAGCATCGGCCTACTGGACAAAGTAGAAAACAACCCTGGTGTGTAAACCGTTCAAAGGCACACGTTCCACACAAAATGATGGATGTATTACTCATTTCTTTACGTTTGGATTGCAGAGAGTGACATCAACTTCCTGATGAACATGGCGCTTGATAAAATTGCCTTCCTGCCTTTTGGTTACCTGATGGACCAGTGGAGATGGAAGGTTTTTGATGGACGCATCCCATCGTCTGAATACAATAAAGAGTGGTGGAACCTCAGGTAACGTAGACCTTAAATCGCCTCACTCTTAAATCACTGTCAACTTATGCATATACAGTATCCACAGTATTAGATACCAAGAGGCTACTACAAACACAGAAATATGACTGGATGCTCAGTAAGTGCTATGATCTTTTACCATTCATCGCTAAATGATCAGAATCAGAATCAGAATCAGAATAGTTTTATTGCCATTGTTTGAGAACGGGTTCACAAACTAGGAATTTTTCTTGGTGCAATCGTGCAACATAAAACACATATAACACATATTTGGTAATAATGATCGCATTAAGGTACAAAATTTGACAAAGTTTGTTCTTTGATTTTTTTCCTTTGTTAGCTCACCATTTGAAAACTGCTACCATATACTGTATCCTCTGTATATACGTATACATATATTTTATATAAATATTAAATTTAACTTTTTGACCAATATTATGCAACTAAAATGTTTAACATCTAGTACAGACTATAGCTAAACTTTTCTAGTATTTGTGTATTTTTATGAGAACTTTATTCTGGTATGACTTTTTTTTTTTTTTTTTAATATTGCAACTTTTTTCCAGTGAAGTGAAGTGAAGTGAATTACATTTATATAGCGCTTTTTCTCAAGTGACTCAAAGCGCTTTACATTGTGAAACCCAATATCTAAGTTACATTTAAACCAGTGTGGGTGGCACTGGGAGCAGGTGGGTAAAGTGTCTTGCCCAAGGACACAACGGCAGTGACTAGGATGGCGGGAGCGGGGATCGAACCTGCAACCCTCAAGTTGCTGGCACGGCCGCTCTACCAACCGAGCTATACCGTCCAGTAATATTTCAACTTTATCCTTGTAAAATTATTACTTTTTTGTCACCTTAACCATATTCTTGTGAAATGATGACTATTTTCTATGACTATTACAACTTTATTAAAAAAAAAATCCCAAAGTGTAATGCTAATATGAGAACATCATTCTGTTAATACTATGACTTTATCCTTGTAAAATTATGACTTTTTTCTAGTGACATTATGTGTTTATTCTCTTAATATTATGACCTAATTGTTGTAAAACTATATGTTTTTTGAATAATATTGCAACGTAATTCTAGTAATAATATATTTTCAGCAATGTAGATATATTTTCTAGTATTTTATGTGTTTATTATCATAATAACATTATTTTATCCTCGTAAAATTATGACTTTTTTAAATTATAATTTAAACTTTATTCTAGTAGTATTACGACTTTATCCGTACATCATCTTCATAATATGACCTTATTCTTGTGAAATTCAGACTTTTTTTTGATTGCTATTACATTATTCTCATAAAATATGACAACTTTATTCTGGTGATACTATGACTTTACTCTTTGTTACGTATTCTCATATTATTACACCTTATTCATGTAAAATTATGACTTTCTTTCTAATAATATTCCAATCTTATCCTGGTAATATTACACTTTATCCATGCAAAATTATTTTATTTTTATTAATATTAAATTTTTATTCTCACAATAATAATAACTTATTCTTGTAAAATGATCACTTTTTTTTCTAATAAAATAGTTTTTACCGTCTTATTATTTTTCTCTCATAATTATGACTTTATTTTCTTAATATTACAACAAATATTAGTATTCTTGTAATATTTTGACTTTATTCTAATCTATATTGTATACTTTAAATGTATATAAGAAAATCTAAGTTTAGTCTTCTAAGAAGGCTAATATTTTGTAATGAAAATGTTTAGCATCATCTTGCATATTTTTATAAAACTGCATTTATTATGTTGCTAAAGTTTGCTTTGAAGGTGTATTTTTTTTCCCAAACTGCTGCACCTCTCTTTGAAAACAACCATAAATTATGCTTTTAAAGTACAGTACACAGTTTATCCGGAAAATATTCATACAAAGTATTTATTTTTATTTTTTATTTGCAAATTTAATAAAAATACAAGAATTAAAAATCACATGTACAAAGCTTTTCATATCCTGGATGAAAACCAACACTTCCCATCCAACCTGATGAAACTTGAGAGGCGCTGCAAAGAGGAAAGGGTGAAACTGCCCAAAGATAGGTGTGCCAAACTTGTTGCATCGTATTAAAAAAGACTCGAGGCTGTAATTGCTGCCAAAGGTGCATCAACAAAGTATTGAGCAAAGACTTTAAATACTTACTTATACGTACATGTGATTTTTCTTTCTTTTTTTTTTTAATTTGGAAAATTAAAAAAAAAAAATTTTTCACTTTGCCATTATCGTCTGTAGAATTTTGAGGACAAAAATAAATGTATTTTGGAATAAGGCTGTAACATAACAAAATGTGGAAAAAGTGAAGCGCTGTGGATACTTTCCGGATGCACTGTATGTGCCTAGGAGGTATTAGAAACTTTCAAATATGATTGAATGCTTGTTAAGTTAAAGTTAAAGTACCAATGATTGTCACACACACACTAGGTGTGGTGAAATTTGTCCTCTGCATTTGACCCATCCCCTTGTTCACCCCCTGGGAGGTGAGGGGAGCAGTGAGCAGCAGCGGTGGCCGCGCCCGGGAATACTTTTTGGTGATTCAACCCCCAATTCCAACCCTTGATGCTGAGTGCCAAGCAGGGATCATAACAAGATCATAACAGTGTAACTGTTACGATCTTTTAGGGGAAGTTAGCTTTTCTATCCATAAAAAGATCATTACGAACTGATAGGCAATAAGGGAGAAATATTGTAAAAAGTCACATTTCAAACGAGCCATGTTTTGTTCCATAACTGAATTTGTTACTCTTTATGAAGTATAAATCAAAGTATGTTGTTGTATTTAACTGCAGGATGAAGTACCAGGGATTGTGTCCGCCTGTAACCCGCACAGAGAACGACTTTGACCCAGGCGCAAAGTTCCACATCCCTGCTAACGTTCCCTACGTGAGGTAGAGTAATGTTACTATTTCGCACCTGATAATTAAGCAGTGACACATCCAAACATAATATAAGCTTTGATACTGTAACTATGGCAACGATGATGTGACGGACCACCGCTATCACCGTCGTGTTTATGATGTGATATTTATCATTCGCCCTCAGGTACTTTGTCAGCTTTATTATCCAGTTTCAGTTCCACAAGGCTCTGTGTGGCGCCGCCGACCACGTGGGGCCCCTGCACACGTGTGACATTTACCGGTCCAAGAAGGCTGGGAAGCTGCTGGGGTGCGTCCACGTTATTAAATATACTGTACAAGTCACGTGTCACAATATCAAATGTCATGTACAAATCATGTGTTTTGGCTGCAGTGACGTCATGAAGTTAGGCTTCAGCAAGCCCTGGCCTGAAGCCATGAGCATGATCACGGGACAGCCCAATATGAGCGCCGAGCCACTTATGGAATATTTCAGACCTCTCATTAAATGGCTGGAGGAAGAGAACAACAAGAACGGCGATATCCGCGGGTGGCCTGATTACGACTGGAAGCCTTCAAGTGAGTGTTGAACATTCTGCGCACACACACTTGGCGTTGGAGTGTGAGTCCAACATATGGGAAGCACATCTCCGCATCAGTTCATCTCCTTCCAAGGGGAGGAAAAGAAATCTTTGCAAGGAGACTTGATGCCTTTTTGCAGCTTACTGAAATCAATCTCTCACTGCTTGTTTTCCTGATGAGTTCCTGCTGAAAGGAAGTGAGCACATTAGCTGGATGGGAGTGAAAGAGAGAGAGAGAGAAACACACACACACACACACACACACACACACACACACACACACACACACACACACACACACACACATTCTTGTATTTGTTACCTCCTCGGATACCTCCAAAAAAATGCCTCCCTCTTTAGGACCACATTTTCTAGATATATAAAAATGTGTATTTACAACATTAATAATATATACATACTACGCAAATATAAAAAAGCTTGTTGTAAAAAATGAGTTGGAATTTCAGAAGAAAAACCTAGAATTTTGGCAGTATTATAATAAAAGTCGTACTTTTCCTCAACGCAAGAAAAACGGAACATTTGTGCAATATTATGATAAAAGTTGGAATTTTACTCAATAACAGTCGCAATTTTACAAGAAAAGCCAAACATTTTGGCAATTTTATGAAAAGAGTCGTAATTTTACTCGACAAAAGTCACAATTTTATAAGAAAACTTAAAAATTTGGGCAATATTATAATAATAAAATAATATAAAATAATCGGAATTTTACTTGGCAAAATTATGACAAAAGTCCTAATTTTACTCAAAACATTTCACTTTTTTACAAGAACAGGAGACAAGTCAGAATTTTATTTTTGCATTAAAAAGTAATAATTTTACGAAAAAATATTGCAAAATTACAGAAACAGAAAGAATATGAGAAATTGTCCCCAATTTTATAAGAGAAAAGTCGACACATTGTGAGAAAAAGACTGCTTTTAGTTCATGTATTTTGTTTTGCATTTTTTGTTTGTAATTTGGTTTTTAATCTTCATTATTTACTTCAAGTTATTCGAGTATGTCTCTATATACATATATATTTATTTTTTAATTTTTTTTTTTACAAATTTTGGCCAAAGGGGGCGCATTTCAATTTCTTACACACACTTGTTATTTCATATGTTGGCCAGAGGGGGAGCACTTCAAAATTTTACACGCACTTTTTATTTCATATGTTGACCAGAGGGGGAGCACTTTTAAAACCGACACACAGTCAATTTGAAAAATCCCTCCCTTTTGGGACCACCCTCATTTTGATAGATTTCACCGCCAGTGGTGCAAGTAAGACATTGTCTATTAGATGCAATGGTTTTCCATATTGGGACCATGATTTATGTCCTAATTTGTTCACCGGTCCTTATATGGAAGGTACTTTTCCTTGTTGATGTCTCAAGAAGGGTAGAAATACAAGAACAGACACACCCACACACACACACACACACACACACACACTTGCATAGTCTGGGTTTAGTCAACACACTCCCATACACACTGTAAGCTGGACTTTGAAACTTTTAATCTTGAAGCGTTTAAGCAGGTCATTGAACGCTGCACCAAAAACAAAAAGTATGTTTCCCTTTAAAAAGCTTGTATATATTACTGTATTACTGTATGTGTCATTTTCAGCCTTATAGACAAACATTAAATGTTTTCTGGTTTAGTTATTCAAAATAATACCTTCAAAATAAAGAAATAAAGAGTTTAATTGGATTTTAAAATTACAGACAGTAATGGTACCTGACTAAATAGTGTAAATGGAGGAATAGTAACAGTTTTCTGTAGATGCATAAATAGATACAAAAAGGTGACACATGCAATTATAAAATAATATAGAAGAAGAATAGACATTTGTAGAAATTCTGCTAAATATTGCCATGGAAAGTTTATTAAGGAATTTTGTAAATATGGAAAAGTATTTTAGTTTTTTTAAATAAATGTTTTTCTCCAAATATGTATTCGATGGGAAGTTTAGGTATATTTAAAATATATAATAAAATACTTAAAATAAGTCTTTTTTTCCAAAATTATTATTTCGGGGTGTGTTTGAATATTTAATATTATCTAAATGATCATTATTCATGCAAATTTCGGTAAGAGATTTCTGGAAATATTTAAGGTAAGTATTTTGAAAATTATTATTCATAAATTTATTTCGAAGGCTTAAATAGGTCATTTTGTAGCTATTCATAATAAATGTTATTTTAAAATTGCTAATATTATTCATACATTTTCAGGGAAGTTTTGGTAGGGATTTAATTTTTTTTATCCAAATAAGCATTTAAAATGTATATTTTTTTAGGGACGTTTGGGGAAGGACATTTTTAATATTTAAAATTGTTTTTTAAATATTATATTGATGCATTATTTTAGGGAAGTTTAGGTCAGGAATGTTGGACACATTGAGAAGTAGATAAGGGTAAATTCCCTTTATTGTTTTTATTTTGTTTTGTACAACATTTTTATAAAATATTTTGGCTTATCATGACCTCGCAAATGCAAAATACAATTATTTTTGTTTCAAATATGACCTGCGAGTTATTTATTGAAAAATTAATTCTACATTATTTTACAATTATTTTCAAACACATTGTTAATTGTAAGTCTATCCCTTTAAATTACTATGTATTGTCACTGAAAACTGCAACCTTACAAACATGAAATCCAGCAAATTTTGAGATAATTCTTGTTCATTTTCCCAACTGATTCTTTTCAACAATCTTTAAATTTCATTAAACACAAAACAAAATATTCTGCTTATTCCTGTAAATTCACATATATTCACTTTGAAAGCATCTAACTGAACATAATCACTCCAGTTCTTGCCTTGACAAGCAAAAATAATACTGATGTCCGTCATGCTTACCTTGTTATTTCTTAATGCATATCCTGCAGGTGCGGAAGTTGTGACCCCAGCCAGCACTGTGGACTTCCTGGGAATGAGCGTTGAGAGTGCAGCCGCCATCGCAGGCCAATGGGTCCTGCTGGTCTTGGGTCTGGTCCTGTTGGTGGCCACCATCCTCCTGGCCTTCAAGTACAGGAAGTCAAAAAAGTCCGGCAGGTCATTATCGACGATAGAGCTCAAGCAAAAAGACTAAAATGGCTAATGTACTTTTTGTACAGTAACAACCCTAATGTGAAAATCAGTGTTTTGTCATGGCGTGTACAGTGCACATGATCACATTTGCTTGGTTTTTGTCCGCCTCCCTGATATGTCTTGTATATTTCTTGTATACACTCGGAGTCCAATTATGTTTGTCTATGCAAAAGAGCATTTTGTAATTTATTTGTACTATGTTCATATTTAGGGAGGAACTATTTGTAAAGTTATTGATCGTGTGGACATATTTGTGTTTCTTATTTCTACAATAAAAACATACATATATATGTATAGTATGGCTTTTCATTAACAACAATTTAACTACATATTGCAGTAAAAAAAAAGTTTGTACATTGGTTGGAGCCTTCCTCCCTCCCTCCCTCCATCTTTACGAGTCAAAGGAGCCTCTGTAGGGCCCGCAGTCTCACAAGAGAATACCTGGCAGCTGTCAGGTAACATGAGCAAGAGCAGCACGCCAACAAATAGGCTCAACACAGACCACTGAATCAATGTCTTCTTAGTCCAGCCTGGTTTTTAGTGCTGAAAGGACTTGGACGCCATCCAAGCTTTTGCCTCCTGTTCCCCACACACACAAACATTTCACTCACTGGCCACAACATTAGGTACACATACAAATTATGTTACCGGCCTGTGAACTGTATTGCATTACATTAAACTGCATCGATGTACCTAATAACGTGTTCATTCAGACAATCAATAAAACACATGTACATGTGTTACATACAGTCGTGGTCAAAAGTTTACATACACTTGTAAAGAACATAATGTCATGGCTGTCTTGAGTTTCCAATAATTTCTACAACTCTTTATTTTTTGTGATAGAGTGATTGACATCACATGTACAAAGATAAGACCTTCTGGAGGAAAGTTCTGTGGTCAGATGAAACAAAAATTGAGCTGTTTGGCGAAAAGGTGAGGCCTTTAATCCCAGGAACACCAAGCCTACCGTCAAGCATGGTGGTGGTAGTGTTATGCTCGTGGCCTGTTTCGCTGCCAATGGAACTGGTGCTTTACAAAGAGTAAATGGGACAATGAAAAAGGAGGATTACCTCCAAATTCTTCAGGACAACCTAAAATCATCAGCCCGGAGGTTGGGTCTTGGGCGCAGTTGGGTGTTCCAACAGGAAAATGACCCCAAACACACGTCAAAAGTGGTAAAGGAATGGCTAAATCAGGCTAGAATTAAGATATTATAATGGCCTTCCCAAAGTCCTGACATGTGGACAATGCTGAGGAAACAAGTCCATGTCAGAAAACCAACAAATGTAGCTGAACTGCACCAATTTTGTAAAGAGAAGTGGTCAAAAATTCGACCAGAAGCTTGTGGATGGCTACCAAAAGAGCCTTATTGCAGTGAAACTTGCCAAGGGATATGTAACCAAATATTAACATTGCTGTATGTATACTTTTGACCCAGCAGATTTGCTCACATTTTCAGTAGACCCATAATAAATTCATAAAAGAACCAAACTTCATGAATGTTTTTTGTGACCAACAAGTATGTGCTCCAATCACTCTATCACAAAAAAAATAAGAGTTGTAGAAATTATTGGAAACTCAAGACAGCCATGACATTATGTTCTTTACAAGCGTATGTAAACTTTTGACCACGACTGCAACTACACACAGTGGTATTTTTGGGTATGATTTGTTCTTTGGCGTGATTTTCTGACCAAATTTTTGCAAGGTTTTCATATTCCGTTTCGGTTATCGTAAGGCAAAACTTTGCGCACAACAAACTAGTCCCGTGTGACCGCCTGTCAATGTCCATTCAAAAAAACTAGGGGTGCCAGCTTTTTCACTTCCGACACGATACCAATAGTGGAGTTGTGAGTATTTTCCGATACCGATATTGAATACATTATATATACTTTTATATTTTTTTGGTTGGGTGGTATGTTAGAAAAAGGCTTGATCAAGTGAAATTAGTCAAACTGAGAACAATGTTAATTATGAAAAACAAACATATTTATTCTAAACCATCTGGAATGGACTTATGCAGTCTTTAAGTTAAAGTGGGGGGAGTTGTTATTTCTGCGACACCTAATTGCCACAATAATTAAGTAAAGTGCATCAAATTGTATGATGGGGACACGTTTGTTACTGGATACTTTCTAATAATCTTCAACCTTTGTGTCTGACTATAGTTATTTGATACTTTTCTATGTAGACTAAAGTGTTTGGATTGCAATATTGTTCAATTTAGGACGCTATGTCAAGCTAGTGTGCTATTGTGTGCTTAGCTGTTGTGTAGTTGCTAGCTCCTAGTAACCTACAGTCAACCATGTTTATCTTTTGTAAATGACTTGACTGAAATACAAGAAAAGACCAACCTTGTGTGTTTATTAGAGGACATTTAGATGTTAACTGGTACTTGGGGTTATCATCAGAGCTCATATCGAAGATTTTAGATGCAAACAGATTTAATCTGATACTTGTTTTTTGTCGATATCGGACTGATATCAATATAGGATTGGGACACCCCTAAAAGAAACCGACATTTTGGTGACTCAGTTTTTTAATTTTTTTTTATTGAGTACTGCTGCAAAATGGGGCCAAAGAAAGTTGCGAGTGCCAGCACTTTGACAAAGAAGGCGAGAAAAACTATTAAATTAAGAAAATTGCATTATTAGTGAGGCACAAAGGTGGCGTCTGCATGGCTTAACCCTCCCCTTGTCACCGTCTTCGCCGACAAGTCTTCAGTGAAAATTGAAGGGATAGTGAACGTTCATTTATATATACAGTACAGGCCAAAAGTTTGGACACACCTTCTCATTTAATGGGTTTTCTTTATTTTCATGACTATTTACATTGTAGATTGTCACTGAAGGCATCAAAACTATGAATGAACACATGTGGAGTTATGTACTTAACAAAAAAAGGTGAAATAACTGAAAACATGTTTTATATTCTAGTTTCTTCAAAATAGCCACCCTTTGCTCTGATTACTGTTTTGCACACTCTTGGCATTCTCTCGATGAGCTTCAAGAGGTAGTCACCTGAAATGGTTTTCACTTCACAGGTGTGCTTGAAGCTCATCAAGAGAATGCCAAGAGTGTACAAAGCGGTAATCAGAGCAAAGGGTGGCTATTTTGAAGAAACTATAATATAAAGCATGTTTTCAGTCATTTCACCTTTTTTTGTTAAGTACATAACTCCACATGTGTTCATTCTTAGTTTTGATGCCTTCAGTGACAATCTACAATGTAAATAGTCATGAAAATAAAGAAAACGCATTGAAATGAGCGTATTTTTGGCCGTCTGCAATGGATTATTTAGATTAATTCATTAATTTAGCCTAATGAATTCAGTGTTGACACAAACATGTATAATAAATAGTCATCAAGCGAGGGGCTGCATCTGGGGGGGGAATTAAGCCGATCTCCTACCAAGAGAATGCAAGTAGTAGTCCCTGAAAACTTGGAATAAAACATAGAAAACAAACATGTCATATCTGTACACGAGGTCAGCTGGGCTGGATATTAAAGCCTGGAAATGAGCGATCCAGATGCGAAAATATTTACAATCATTGAGGAATAACAACAACAAAAAAAGCTTTCAATTAAAAACATAAAAGTCCAGAATTCGCCAATTCATTCAATGTCAGAAAAGAAACACAGTTCAATATAAGTCTGGAAAAAGGTCAGTGCATTTAATCCACAGGTGGTCCCTACTGGGCCCAATGTTCTTTGTTTGGCCTGCGTCAGAACAGTCAGGGTTCCAAGTCAAGGCCTCAGTAGTAGAAATGCTGCGTCTCTGTCCAGTTGGTGATCCAATGCTTTCTGCACGGCTCCTCAGGCTCAAATCCCTCATTGGCCTGATAGCGATCGGCCTTGCGAATTTTCACCCCCCGGTGCTTTGGCATTATCCGGTAGTAGAGGGATCGCTTGAAGAATCCAAGCTGGGGAGAAAAGAAGTGACACGAGAGACTAAAGGAGAGCCAAGATTTAATGGCGGCTGGAGAACAACATTTGGGAGATTTAGATCCGCCATAGAAATGGAGAGCTAGGAAAGAGAAAGCGAGGGGAGGGAGCACAGTATCCAACTGAGGAAAGAGAAGTTACAAGTATCGCACAAAAGCGAGTACACGCCTCACATTACACCTTCTCAAGGAACAATACTACACAAATGGACTTCAGTCAGCGTCCAAAACTGGCCAGGTTTGGCCCTGTGCTTTAAAATATCAAAATAAACCGCAGCTCCCCAGTGTTGGCAGCACTCATGTAGCACCAGAGCAATACACAACGTCCTTGGTACTCACCGGTGTCGCTAGCTATTAAACAATAGTGGCTGTTTCTCGACTTATTTCCAGCGGTCAGTTAAAGGGGAACTGCACTTTTTGGGGGGAATCTTTCCTATTGTTCACAATCATTATGAGGGACAAGAAGACAAAAGGATTTTTTTTGTTTGCATTTGTACTTAAAAAAATCGTCTTGTTCTCAATAGCTAGCAATGCAGCTAATTGTGTTGTGGCTTGTGCAGCCCTTGGAGACACTCGTGATTTAGGGCTACATAAGTCAACTTTGATTGAATTACCATGAATTGATTAACGTGGACCCCTACTTAAACAAGTTGAAAAACTTATTCGGGTGTTACCATTTAGTGGTCAATTGTACGGAATATGTACTGTACTATGCAATCTACTAATAAAAGTTTCAATCAATCAATCAATCAATTGATTGATTGATGGGAGCAATCAATTCTACCTCTAAGTTAATTTAAAAAGGCATTAAAAACTGTAAAAAAAAATAAATACTTGATTTACGTTCCGTAACCTGTATAATAACCAAGCTACTCAGTGGCCTAGTGGTTAGACGTAGAGTGTCCGCCCTGAGATCGGTAGGTTGTGAGTAGAGATGTCCGATGATATCGGCCTGCCAATATTATCGGCCGATAAATACTTTAAAATGTAATATCGGAAAATATCGGTATCGTTTTTTAAATTTTATTTTAATTTTATTTTTTTATTAAATCAACATAAAAAACACAAAATACACTTACAATTAGTGCACCAACCCAAAAGACCTCCCTCCCCCATTTACACTCATTCACACAAAATAGTTGTTTCTTTCTGTTATTAAAATTCTGGTTCCTACATTATACATCAATATATATCAATAGAGTCTGCAAGGGATACAGTCCGTAAGAAAACATGATTGTGCGTGCTGCTGGTCCACTAAAAGTACTAACCTTTAACAGTTAATTTTACTCATTTTCATTAATTATTAGTTTCTATGTAACTGTTTTTATATTGTTTTACTTTCTTTTTTATTCAAGAAAATGTTTTTAATTTAATTATCTTATTTTATTTTATTAATTTTTAAAAAAAGGACCTTATCTTCACCATACCTGGTTGTCCAAATTAGGCATAATAATGTGTTAATTCCACGACTGTATATATCGTATCGGTTGATATCGGTATCGGTTGATATCGGTATCGGTAATTAAAGAGTTGGACAATATCGGAATATCGGATATCGGCAAAAAGCCATTATCGGACATCCCTAGTTGTGAGTTCAAACCCCGGCCGAGTCATACCAAAGACTATAAAAATGTGACCCATTACCTCCCTGCTTGGCACTCAGCATCAAGGGTTGGAATTGGGGGTTAAATCACCAAAAATGATTCCCGGGCACGGCATAGCTGCTGCCCACTGCTCCCCTCACCTCCCAGGGGGTGAAAAAGGGGATGGGTCAAATTTCACCACACCTAGTGTGTGTGTGACAATCACTGGTTCTTTAACTTTAACTTTTAAGCTGAAGCAACATTGTTATTGTAAGAGCAATCACTGAGGAACTTTTTTCTAGCATAATAACACATCGGTGTAGTTCGGTATTAGCCATAAAAGCTAACTACAGAAAGCGATAAGCTAGTTTCTATGTCAGCACAAAACGGGTTTGAATTTGTAATGCACAACAATGCGATAATACACTAATCTGTACTGACTGAAAAACCTGAACAATCATATTACAGTATCTGTAAAGTATTAGCCCGCAATTCATGTTTTGTTTGTACACAGCTGAGCTAGCCAGACATTATATGTACTGTTGTTGTACTAACACGCATGAAGTGCTGTGTATCATGATCGATATTAAAACGTGCGTTTGGTCCAGCTGGCCGGGGACATTTTTCCCGGTTTATTTGGGGTGAGCACTTCATTTATGTCGAAATTGCTTGACTCCAAATTCCACATTTGCAGCTTTGTGTCACGCCGACCTCACTCTCTCAGCTTCCGTCTGCTCTAACGTTTCACCCTCTTCTTCAGGCTGGCTTCTAGAAGCAGTAGTTCACCATCTGCTCATTCAGATTAAAAAAAATAAGGTTGTCCAAAAATAGTCGTCTTCGATGTTTGTTACCAAGTCTCGCGTTTGTTTCCGTAAGTAGTAACACACATTTGTTGCCAGGAAACGGAAATCAATGCGCGGAAGAAGTCACTCTCGGCATTGATTAAAAACGACTAAAATATGGTAAAAATTGAACATATTACATATTATTATAAAAGTGTCTGTTACGACATTATATATAGACTTGCAGTGTGAATGTAAAACGTTGATGGAGGGTTTTGAAGTTGTTTTGGAGGATTTTTAAGGCTATAATGGTGACTCCCATTAGCCACATCTTTCAAGCGTTTTTTTTTATCATCTTTAAAATCCTGATAAAAAAAATACATTTTTGTCTCTCATATTGATTGTGAACAACATTCCAAAAAAAGTGCAGTTCCCCTTGCAAACTTCACTAGCAAGTTCTCATTTGTTATTTTTTTTGCTCCTGAAATTGAATCTGGTAGTCATTTCCCATTATATTAATTTGATTTTGAGTAATGGCTAGATAACTAAGTGTACTTGGAAAGACCCCTATCCATCTTTCTTGGTGTGACGTCTTCTACAGAACTGGATCCCATTTCCCCGCATCGACAGTGTGGACATAGGCATATACAACTATAATTGGAGGCAGGGTGGCTCAGATGGTAGAGCGGCTGATGAGAAACTTGAGGGTTCCTGGTTCGCCCTCATAGTCACTGCCGTTGTGTCTTTAGGCAAGACAATTTACCCAGCTTGTTACCAGTGAACCCACACTTGGTGTAAATGTAGTTAAATGGATAACGATAATGGGTTTCTCAATGTAAAGCACTTTGAGCCACGAGAGAAAAAGTACTAAATAAATACAATTCACTTAAATATTTTGATCACTTAATTGCATATTTTTGTCCACGATTATTTCAAAACTCACAATAGGTGGCGTGGCTCGGTTGGTAGAGCGGCGGTGCCAGCAACTTGAGGATTCCAGGTTCGCTCCCCGCTTCCGCCATCCTAGTCACTGCCGTTGTGTCCTTGGGCAAGACAATTTACCCACCTGCTCCCAGTGCCACCCACACTGGTTTAAATGTAACTCAGATTTTGTGTTTCACTATGTAAAGCGCTTTGAGTCACTAGAGAAAAGCGCTATATAAATATAAATGTTTGTAATTCACAATTCACACTTTAGCCTGTGTTTCCTAATGGTCTTTCAGCAGTTCCTCAAACATCGTCCAGAAAATATCAGGGGAAGACGACGCAAAATACACAACATTCTTTTTCTCTTGTTTTCGAGAAACTTTATTCGTTTTTCCGCAGATTCCGACTTAAGGGGGCGGGGTTAAGGGGGAGGAGTATATTTATAGCTAGAATTCACTTAAAGGCCTACTGAAATGAATTTTTTTTATTTAAACGGGGATAGCAGATCTATTCTATGTGTCATACTTGATCATTTCGCGATATTGCCATATTTTTGCTGAAAGGATTTAGTATAGAACAACGACGATAAAGATTGCAACTTTTGGTATCTGATAAAAAAAAGGCTTGCCCCTACCGGAAGTAGCGTGACGTAGTCAGTTGAACATATACGCAAAGTTCCCTATTGTTTACAATGATGGCCGCATGAAGTGAGAGAGATTCGGACCGAGAAAGCGACAATTTTCCAAAAGACCGTTCACCTAACCCAAGGTTCATAAAGCTTATATATTTTTAAAAAGTTACGTACATACGCAAAAAAAAGTTGCGCACATACGGGCAAGCGATCAAATGTTTAGAAGCCAAAGCTGCATACTCACAGTAGCACGTCTGCGTCTTTGTCATCCAAATCAAAGTAATCCTGGTAAGAGTTTGTGTTGTCCCAGTTCTCTACAGGCGTCTGTGTATGGAAGTCAAAAGTCCTCCTGGTTAGAGTCTCTGTTATCCGAGTTCTTCCATCTTGACTGCATCTTCCGGGAATGTAAACAAAGAAGCGCCGGCTGTGTACTGTTGTTGCTGACTACGTTCGAAAAATACGTCCATTTCGCACCGACAACTTTCTTCTTTGCTTGCTCAGCTTCCTTCTCCATAATGCAATGAACATGATTGCAACAGATTCACGAACACAGATGTCCAGAATACTGTGGAATTATGAAATGAAAACAGAGCTTTTTCGTATCGGCTTCAATGTGGAAGGCATACCCGTGTTCGCCGGTCTACGTCACGCGCATACGTCATCCTCAGAGGCGTTTCGAACCGGAAGTTTAGCGGCAAATTTAAAATGTCACTTTATAAGTTAACCCGGCCGTATTGGCATGTGTTATAATGTTAAGATTTCATCATTGATATATAAACTATCAGACTGCGTGGTCGGTAGTAGTGGGTTTCAGTAGGCCTTTAAATTCAAGTATTTTTTATATATATATATATATATATATATATTACTTTTTAAACCGTTGGCCAACCAAAAAGTAACTTTTTGGTTGGCCAACGGTTTACGTTGTATTGCGCACCCTGACGGCAAGTGTGGGAGTCGGTTCTGAAGTATGAAGTAAAGAGCGGACGTGACGACAGGCTGTCCTCACTCAGGTCCACACGGACCTGGAGGGGGCGTGCCTTAAAGTCCGGCTGGAAATCAGGGGAAATTCGGGAGAATGGTTGTCACGGGAGATTTCCAGGAGAGGCACTGACATTCGGGAGTCTCCCGGAAAATTCGGGAGGGTTGGCAAGTATGTTCAACATACACTATATTGCCAAAAGTATTTGGCCACCCATCCAAATAATCAAAATCAGGTGTCCTAATCACTTTCCCACAGGTGTATGAAACCAAGCACTTAGGCATGGAAACTGTTTCTACAAACATGTGTGAAAGAATGGGCCGCGCTGAGGAGCTCCGTGATTTCCAGCGTGGAACTGTCATAGGATGCCACCTGTGCAACAAATCCAGTCGTGAAATTTCCTCGCTCCTAAATATTCCAAAGAGAAGTATCCTACACTTCTCTTTTGTAAAGTAAATCTGAACAGCCGATATGGGCATCTACATCTACTATATGATTTGCCTGAGAAGCTGGACAGGACAAAAAAATAAATAAAAAAAATTTCCAAAGTCAACTGTTGGCTTTATTATAAGAAAATGGAAGAGTTTGGGAACAACAGCAACTCAGCCACGAAGTGGTAGGCCACATAAACTGACGGAAAGGGGTCAGCAGATGCTGAAGCGCATAGTGCAAAGACGTCGCCGACTTTCTGCACAGTCAGTTGCTACAGAGCTCCAAACTTCATGTGACCTTCCAATTAGTCCACATAGAGTACGCAGAGAGCTTCATGGAATTGGTGTCCATGGCCAAGCATCTGCAGCTAAGATATACGTCACCAAGTCCAATTCAAAGCGTGGGATGCAGTGGTGTAAAGCACGGCGCCACTGGGCTCTAGAGCAGTGGAGACATGTTTTCTGGAGTGATGAATCACGCTTTTTCATCTGGCGATCTGATGGACGAGTCTGGGTTTGGAGGACTGCATTGTGCTGAGTGTGAAATTTTGTGGAGGAGGGATTATGGTGTGGGTTTTTTTTTTTAGGCTTGTCCCCTTAGTTCCAGTGAAAGGAACTTTGAATGCTCCAGGATATCAAGACATTTTACAGCCCTTTGAGACACTTGTGATTTAGGGCTATATAAATAAACATTGATTGATTGATTGATTGATTTTGGACAATTCCATGCTCCCAACCTTGTGGGAACAGTTTGGAGCTGGCCCCTTCCTCTTTCAACATGACTGTGCACCAGTGCACAAAGCAAGGTCCATAAAGACATGGATGACAGAGTCTGGTGTGGATGAACTTGACTGGCCTGCACAGAGTCCTGACCTGAACCCGATAGAACACCTTTGGGAAAAATTAGAACGGAGACTGAGAGCCAGGCCTTCTCGACCAACATCAGTGTGTGACCTCACCAATGCGCTTTTGGAAGAATGGTCGAAAATTCCTATAAACACACTCTGTAACCTTGTGGACAGCCTTCCCAGAAGAGTTGAAGCTGTAATAGCTGCAAAAGGTGGACCGAGATCATATTGAACCCTATGGGTTAGGAATGGGATGGCACTTCAAGGCAGGTGGCCAAATACTTTTGGCAATATAGTGTATCAGTCGTCCCTCGATGCATATTAAACAGTTTTTTATGCCCTAGCTATGAAAATATTTCATCTATAATTAATGAACCCTATAATTAATGATTCCTACTTCACGAAAATGTATTCATCGCGGTCATGTCTGGAACTAATCAACAGCGACAACTGTACTGATGTATAAGCTGTACACTGACAACGCTAAAAAATGTATCCAAGTTCACTTCTTATTGTATTGTCCCTTGAGAAGATGTACAAAAAAACTAAATAGCTGCTGAAATTGAACAGCTTGAAATGACAGTTTCATCATGAAATGCATGTAAATGCTGAGAGGCTGTTGTATGTATATAACAATTAATTGGATTGCTTGATGCATCACAGCATGTCATAGCAATTACCTGATACCTTGCCAACATGTCCTGTGAAGGTTGTGAGCAACATAGAGCAGTGGCCCCCAACCACCGGGCCGTGCAAGAAATAAAAAAAAAAAATAAAAAAAAAATAAAAATGAATTAAATCAACATAAAAAACACAATATATACATTATATATCAATATAGATCAATACAGTCTGCAGGGATACAGTCCGTAAGCACACATGATAGTATTTCTTTATGAAAAAATAAATAAATGTCCGTGGGACAAATTTTCAAGCGTTGACCGGTCCCCAGCTACAAAAAGGTTGGGGACCACTGACATAGAGAATGACGTAAGAAAGTGATTGGAAGTGCGCCAAAAAATTTACAAATTGTTAAATTAGTCGAGCATTATTTTTGATATGGTCTCTCAGCATTTACACAATAATACACAGCTTAAAGACCAGCCGGGAAAGAAGGCAAGAAGATGTTAGACACGCAGAGCAAAAGCCAAAAAGAGAAGCAGTAAATTGAATCACACTCTAATGATGATTCATTTAAAGGGCTGTTTTTGTTATTTTTACCCAAAAGCCCACCGGTGTGTGCGGTCGGAGAACCCATAAAGGGTCTCAGTAGTCCTCAGTGAGCTTTTCTGTCTCAGAGGGCTGGATCTTCATCTCAGCCTTCTGGGCTTTGGCCTCATACATCTCCCGCCTGCTGGCCCTCTGGAAGAAGCCACACTGGGGGCGGAGGAGGATGTCAGACGTTAAACTACATGTAGGACAGTGTCCACTGGGGATATGGTTTTGGTGAGGAAGTCTGGAGACATTTGCAGCTGTTCACTGTGTGCAGAAATCAACTTCCTGTATGTCTCACCTTCCAAAGTATAATTATGATGATTCCCAGAAGTACAACTCCCGCTACCACAGCAGAGATGATGATCCACAGTGGAAGTTCATAAGGCGTCTCCACCCCTGCTACTGGCTCGATGTCCACTATGAACTAAAATACACGGCAGAACAAATCATCATCTTGCACGAAATGAATCAATTATTGGTCAAACAAAAAAGGGGTATTTGTGTTACCGTCACAGTCTGGCTGTCCATCTTAAGCGTTGGTTTGTCTGTGATGAGTTTCAGCGTCGCTTCCCCTCGAACTTTGACCCACAAAGCATAAGGATAGTCCTGCAGCAGAAATAACAAATATACCATAAAACACACAAAGACCAGAATATTAGATGTGTCAAGACCCTTTTTTGGAAAATATATTTTTAAAAGACAAAATGAATGTTTTGAATCAGTGAAATAACCTGTAGATTTCTATGGAGGGTCAAATGGGACAGAATTAGATAAGTAAATATTTGACTGACAGTTCGCTGTGAGTAAACAGGGGATCGCGCTGCAAAAACAGCTGGACAGAGAATCACATTGTCCTACGCGTGTGTGTCAACATATTTGGACTCTCGGAAATAAAAAAATGACTTTGAGAGGGACAAACGGTAGAAAATGGATGGATGAATATCATTTATTTAGCAATATTATTTCATATTTTCATAGCTGCTGAATTACCTAAAAAACTGAATTTTTTTTTTTCAATTGTTGCGTTTTGCTGTCTGCTAGTGCTTTAAATACTGCTTGTTTTTTTTTAATTTAGGAAATATTCTGAAGAATGTCTTGCAATATGCATTTTCGTTTTGATCATTCCAGAGGCATGAGTGTGCTGCAGTGTTGGGATGGTCAACCGCCTCCCAGCAGAGCAGAAAAAAATGTTACAGATTATAGACGCGTGCTGCTTGTTTTAACATTGCACAATCCACAGGCTAGTGAGCACAATAAAATGAATGTGCAGTAAATGAGTGTTTTCATGGGCACATAATGCCGGCGTAGTAAACAAAAAAAACTCATTTAAATCGGGCGGTCTGCACCAGTTATCAGTTGCAGTCTTAGTAGATCACACGCAACATGCCCACTAATAGTACACACCTTTTTAAAGTTTCTACACGCCTTTCAGCGCGGTGTGCTATTGTAGATTATGATTATAGGTTATGCGTGTGAGCCGTGAATGCACCTCGAGCATGGTGCTGTTCCACAAACGAGCGCTGACATAAATCGTGGCCGAGTCGGTCATGTTTGACAGAGGACAAGTAAAGGTCACGCAGTTCGCCGTGCCCTTTGAGCATTCCTGCAAACACAAAAAAGAGGCATCACCACACAGCAGCACCAGTGTGATACAACAGAAAGATTGGTAGAGATCTTACCAACAAGTAGGATTCTTTTCGCGGCGTGAGCACGGAAAGCGTCGCCTGCGGCTCCACGACCTGCGGCTTATCATCGGAATCATCGGTCATGATTTGCCTCTTTACACGTCTTGATCCACTTTCTGACAACTGAGGAAGGGAAGCAGAGCAGACTGATGACATCAGAGGCGTAGAGAAAATGACGGGGGTTTGATCAGGAAATTGCTCTCAGAATAGAATTGTCTCTTCTGCGTTCTATTTGAGGCTCAGTGAAGCTTCAGTGTGGTCAAATGTTCTGCCCAAAAATTACTTTTAAAAACGGTTTGATCGGCATATGAAGAACATTCAAAGTCAGCAGTAGTTCACAGACTTGCACTTACATTAGGTACACTGTAAACATTTACCAGGATTCTAGCATTTAACAATATGTTAAAGTAAAATACTGTAATTAAAATGTACTGCAACATCACAAAGAATTTAAAAAAATACGATATCCTTATATTTTACAGCAATTACTTGTTATTTCACAGTAAAATAGAGTAATCATATTGCGTAATATCACAATACATATAGGGGCTGTATAGCTCGGTTGGTAGAATGGCCGTGCCGCCAACTTGAGGGTTACAGGTTCGATCCCCGCTTCTGCCATCTTAGTCACTGCCGTTGTGTCCTTGGGCAAGACACTTTACCCACATGCTCCCAGTGCCACACACACTGGTTTAAAAATGTAACTTAGATATTGGGTTTCACTATGTAAAGCGCCTTGAGTCACTAGAGAAAAGCGCTATATAAATATAATTCACTTCACTTCACATTCAAACTGATTTGTCTTATAAGGGGTTCTGTAGAATGTACAGTAAGTGACACAGTAACTAACGGTATGCTGTTAAACCAAGAGATTAATTAACTAGTGCATTTGAAGCATTCAGGTGTAACTTTATTGTATTTAACCGTAAAAAAAAAACCAAGCTCTGCATTTACAGTAAATTGCTTTAAAAAGTAATAGTTACATTTTAGCCAGTAATTTGCTGCGAATATACAATGAAAAGTTTTACAGTGTATAGTTGCACAATATAATGATATAGATGGCAGTCCCTCCAGGATTTTTTGTGATAGTTGTGGCCTAATTTGCTTGATTTCACGGCAGTATTTTCAAAACATTGCGGCAAACTTTGCGATGTTTTAAGGCTTATTTTAAAAAACAAATAATAATATAATATAATAAATAATAATTAAAATTGGAAGTTTTTTTTGTAACCCTGACCTATGAAGTACATTATTTGAACAAATAGGTTTTATTTTCATCTTAAATAAAACATTTTTTAACATTGACAGCAATTTATCCGTTTCCCCAGGATCTCGCAGGCCTTTTTTGAGATGCCTTAATTTGTAGAAGTGCTTCCCGAAAATTGCTATGGAGGTGTTTGTTGCAATAAAACCGCAGGAGGAAGGGAAAGATGCGATAAATTGTTGTATATTTCCTTCTGTAGTTATAAAAGGGACATTTGCTGAAGAAAAAGTAATGAATGAAAAAAAAGACTAACAAAAGCATCTGACCAACACCGCAAACAAAAATGTCCACGTGTATTAGTGCAAGCAAAAGACTAAAAATTATATCTCAGCGTTCACAAGTAAAGTAAAGAAAAGTAAACAATACAAATAATCTTAAAGGACATTACAATAGAAATGCCACTCTGTATACCAGCTGTACACTGACTACTTTAAAGTATATCCAATCTTCATTTCAAGTATTTTCCCTTGAAAATATGTACTGCAGTAAAAATCGTTGAAGCGTGTACTCACTTTTGTGATATACTATACTGTATATGTACATATGCCTATTAAAGTTATTTTCAATAAATGATTTATTCATATAGTGTAAATGTAAACATATTGTATTTAATACATACTGTATCCTAAACAACAGTGTGCTCCATCTGCTGGCATGTTTATTGATCCTGCACACCTGTCTCCTGTAATGATTTGTGTTCCCACCTGTTTAAAAGCTAATCATGCTCCCCATTTATACCCGTCTCGCCTTTTAGTAGGCGCTGATCCATTGTTCGCTTCATGCGACTTCTTGTGTTCGTTTTTCTCTTGTTGTGACAAGTAAGCCTTTAAATGTCTTTATTTTTATTTTTTTTGCAGGTAAGAAAAGTCTCTTTTACTACTCAAGCAAGGTAACAGAGTTGAAAAACAAAGGAGTCCGTGCCGCCGGAAAAAACGCACGGGGAAGCTAAAACCTGACGTTACAGGCCATGACACCTCCACTTTTTTAACCTGTGAGATAATAAGAAAATGTGATTAAACATTAAAGCAGTAATACGCATGTCACTTCAATCCAATATTATATTATTTAAATATTTTTATTTCTAATAAAAGTGTTCACACTCACCATAAACACACATTAGCACTTTCAGTTCCAGCCTCAGCTATGGTGAATCATAGAATCAGTGCTCCATTGAATATATTTTTTTTATTGTGGTCTTAACTCAGAGTCGTCATATTCAGGATTGATTGAGAACTAATTCAGATTAGCTGTTTTGGAATCCAACACTCAGAGTTTCCCATCTGAGGGTATATCAACTCAGACTTAAGGTTTAAACTCAGAGTTGGTTGAACCTCCGACCTGGAATACCTTACAATTACCACACTGTTGTGCATAGTTTGTAAAATGCCACCAAAGGCTGTCTTCTTTTAATTATTATTAGTATGTCTTATTGTCTGAAGTCTGCTCTCCTGCACATTTGTGCATGTTATGAAGTTGAAAGTTGATCGTAAACTTTCGTTTGTATTGAAACTAATTGTTAATCCGCACTTTCTGTGAGAGTAACTGTTAAGAGCGATCTATAGCGGTGATTTTTGTGGGTAAAATGAGTGAATGATGAGTACTAAATGAGTGAATAAATGAATCTATGTCAATGTACAGAAAGAAGTGAAGACACGGGGCGATGCAAGGAGCCATTTGATTGGTTAGACAATTGCGTTGCGTTTCAGTGCTGCTGGGACAACTTTGATTGCCGAAAATGTCGATGATTGGCCAAAATATGCAGGGAAATGGCGGGGATTGGACAAAACTGCGAGGCCAAGCATAATTTGCCGGGATTTCCATGTGCAGCTGAGATAGGCTCCAGCACCCCCCGCGACCCCAAAAGGGACAAGCGGTAGAAAATGGATGGATGGATGGTTGAATTTGCGTGAATTGGTGCGATCGCAACATCGCAAAATCTCGGAGGGACTGACAAGCAAGATTCATTGACCGATTAAAGGTGTTGTGTCAAAAGAAGCCTCACAGTGAGGTTGAGAGGGTTGACAACGTCTCCAGATGGTCTACACTCGGTCTCTGACGCTCCCTTAACGATGATCTGGGTCAAGTACAGGAGCCACTTGCCGTTAGACACCTCAAAGGGCCACTCAAACTCCACAGCCAGGGTCCCCAAGTCCCCCAGAGGTTGTCCCCTCATGTTGACCTAGTATAAGAATAAAAAAAAAGAGTTACCACAGTGTGGAAGAAAAAGAGAAACATGCAGTGTGACTTTGTTGCTCTAAATAGCATCCACCTCCGCACATGGCTGCACCACAAACTTACAGTAATAAACCTCTAAGGGTAAAACATACACTATACTGTAGGTCTAATAAAAGATGAGTGGTGGAGGTGACTCACATTGAACGTGAACTCAAGCAGACTGCCAACATCGCTGCTGTTCACCATGGCTGACTCGCCCATCACTATCCCGTCATAGCTGGTCTGCAGTTGCGCATTTGTTCTGTATAGGGAAATAGGTCAGCAAAGATGTGGTGTTTATGTGCAAAACAAGTAGGGATAGGTTCCGAATCCAGTACTTTTATAGGTGCCGAACAAAGTCAGTTGATACTACCGGGTATCGATTCTTGTAAAATTAAAAAGTGCCATATTTTGATACCTTTTGCTGCACGCAACACCACGTCCGGTTGCAGATTTAAGCACTTGGCCGGTAAAGAAGCAATCAAGCACTCAGATGGACTACCTCGAGGTAATATTACAAATAAATCGCTCAAAACTCAGGCTCCAAATTTCAAAATGCTCTACTTTGATGCTAATTTATGTTGGATTTGCCATAGACATGCTAAAGATTAGCATTAGCAATTTCACATGGCGATTTCAATACCTACAAAAACTACAACTAAAATGCTCATTGCAATCAAACAGCTGGGGTGTAATAAATACAATACCAGCCATCCATCCATTTTTCTACCACTTGTTCCTTTCGGGGTATAAATACAATACTTACAGATTAAACACTTTGTAGGGCTCAACAAAAGAAAATAATGGCCACATTTAACTTAATGGCAAAAACTAGTTCCTGGCTAAGGCAACACACCATAGTCTGTACAGTACAGCCATCTAAGGTGGTAGAATCGTAACTGCATGCAAAGTCTACTAAATAATACAATCCAGTACATTACAGGTAAAGTTCGATATGTCGCTGTCCAGTAAAAAGTGATGTTCTATAAAATGCGGTCGTGTCATGGACCCCGAATTTTGACGAGACAGGATTATGCAGTCTCAAGAACCCAAGCAAGAACGAAGCACAAAGCAGAGAATAATTCAAACAACTTAAAGACAGAGCCACGCTACTGTTCACCGTCAGCAAAACAGGAAGTCACAAACTATGCCTTGGCAAGTCTGCAAATCCCAGCTGTTTTCACCACATAAATCGGGATCATGTTATTGTATTGTTTTGAAAAAAATAAGGGAAAAATAAAGTTATATATAATGCGGGAACAACACGATCGGATTTTTATGGACCCCAACGACCGTCATATATCGAACTTTGAGTGTATTTGCAAATGAAACACAGAAGTGTAAGAAAATATAACAACTGGACAGCACAGCTTAGTGTCAAATTGAAAAAAAATATATATATTTTTAAATAATTAACATTGGTCATCACATTTGAACACACACAAAAAGTACCAAAAATCTGTACCGTTTTGTACTGGTATCGGTTCCAAGGTAAGGGGAATTGGAGCCAAATTGATTCAAAGGTGAAAGGTGGCCATCACTAACAATAAGTCACAGAAACTCACATGGAGAAAGAAGGGAGGATGGTGTTCTCAACCAGGAGGCTAACAGACACCGGATGCAGGTCATTCTGCTCACTGACACTGAAAGAACCCATCAAATGACAACGCTGCATTTGAATAATGAATTATTTGAAAATACCAACAGCAGAAAAGCAATAAGAACAAAAAGGTATTATTTTATTTATATCATAGTCATTGCTGTCATGACGTTATTATGCTCTCATATCTAACCACTCAGAGATGTGATAGTTGAACGAGTTGAGTCTTTTGAATGACTCTTTCGAGTGAACAAAAAAAAAGCCAATTTGCAGATATACAGTTTTACAAGATGTTCTGATACAATATAACTGGGAATCGGTTTCGTACTTAATCTAAAAAAGACTTGACTTGTTTGTGAACGCCACATCTCTAAGCTCATAAGATGCAACATGCAACATTATTATTATATCATTAAACTTCAATGTTGTCGATGTAAAAGGCAAGCACATACATGTGACGAGTACTTTGTGTCCATCGTGAGTAACTGTAATCTCATTAAAATGACACTGCAAAGCTAAATTCTAAATATTTTACATATTTCAAGATTTTACGAAAAAATAAATGCAATAATTAATTTCGCTGGTGATTAATTCATGAAGTAATAATTCAATTACTAATTCAATCACCTTAGCAACTTTTACTACTTTAAAAAAATAATTTGACCCAAATATAAGACGACCCCACTTTTTTAACGCTCGTTTTTCTGGAACAATTTTTTTTTTTTTTAGACAAAATTGGTATAACTTCTACTCTGCTCTTTCCAATTTGTCACAGCTCTGAGATGCTTTTTTCGAGACAATCTCTGCATCTCAACGTAGCGGTGTGTGAGTGACAGGAAAAAAAGCTCAGACTCGTGGGAGAAGTCGTTTGGCGCCGTCCGCCCGTTTGCATTTAAAATTATGTGGACCCCAGAATAAGGCTTTTTAAAACCCTTTTCTCTGGGGATAAAACTACCTTCCAATAGTCACGTAAATGCAGCAATTGTCTTTCTTTACCATCGGGCCAGGGCCCATTGTTGGGCGGTACTCAGGCGTAATGTACTTTTTGCCACTTTTAGCAGTAATGACAATATCAAACAAACACAAGAAGTCTGGAGCTAAAGTCAAAGATAAGTTTCTTAAGTGCAAAACATATGACCAAAGTGGTTAATTTGCACTTCAATTTTATTGACAGTTTATTTAAGAAACATAAAATGTATAATTATTTAGAATTCATTTTGTTAGAATGTATTTCTTTAAGCACTTTGTAATTGTATGTATATGTATTTTTCATCAGTTTTTAGGAGTCCCTTCTTATGCAGTATATTCGATTAATATTTACATTGTAATCAGCCTGACCTAAGCCTTGATAATACTCTTTGTGATTAACACATTGTTTCATATCATATTTCATATTTGACAAGGTTTACCCTGATAAACTGTAAGTAGGTTAGATACAAGTATTGAATATGATTAAAATCAAAAGTAAGATTACTAATTCAGTGTTAATATTTGGGTGGGCCCTGGGACCCTCTGTAGTAGAAAAGTTGGGCCCCGAGGGCAAAAAGGTTAAGAACCCCTGATCTAATCTACCGGTATTTGATTTATATAACTATTCTGCGCGCTTACTAAGATTACTATGTGACATACTTTTTTATGATGCAAATTATTGTCTTTGAATAAAATAGTATTTATTCAAAAATATTACAATGATGTAAAAAAAGATAAATATGTAATTCTCAACTGAAAAGCTCATAATGGACGTTTTCTGCACAGAGATAAAAGCATTGATAGCATGGAGAGTGCAAACCATTTAGTTTTGTCGTCGTCACACTACTACCAGCAGCCACTAGGGGGCACCTTGTAGGCATCTGGGGAATGCTATAATATGCTGTGATGCATTAGCCAGTGTTAGTACCTTTATATGCCACTTGGACATGTCGACAGCATCTTTTATCACACACACAACATTTCTAAGGACATTTTTAGTACTTTGATACAAAATAAAAGAAGACATCAATGTATCCAAATCTTACGTGGAAAGAAGCAGCTGAGACTCGATATGCCGGGTGTACAGATCTATACCTGACGTCTCGAACCTCAAGCCAAGTGACACCTGGTGACATTGAAACATTAGGAAGCCACACTTTATTACTTGTATTTTTATTTAATTGTATCTTTTAGCAGAAAGCAAAATAACTAACTAATAAAATAACTTAAAATTGGGAATGTACCGTACCTTTTCTTTGCCTCTAAGTGGATTCCCCAATTCACAAACAACTGTGCCCTCGTAACGACATTCAACATCGTGGTCCTGAAAGAAAAGAAGAGGTTTAATAGCTTCATGACACATGAGACACTTTATTAAGTGCATCAAAACTCAACTTCATTATCAGGGTAAAAGCAAAACACAGGCTGCTCCAAATGTGTGGGTATATACTATTTTAATATTGCTCAGGTGCTGCTGCTCTCTAGTGGACGTACATGGGATCTGACGCCAGAGTATTTCAGAGCGTCTGGGATGGTGACATTGAGCATGGCCTGGTGAGCATCCTCAGCCAGCTTCCCTCCAGAAGGAAAGTTGGTCACCTCCATCATCAGCATTATTATCTTCATACTGCTGTTGAACTGAAATATTTGGAATGTGTCCTGTCTGGGCACAGGAACATCATTTATGCACGCTTCCTTTGTTTTATAACACACACACACACACACACACACACACACACACACACACACACACACACACACACACACACACACACACACACACACACACACACACACACACACACACACACACACACACACACACACACACACACACACACACACACACACACACACACACACAAAAAAAAAGCGATGCAAGTGTTACAAAAGAGGCTTCACTATTCGGATTTTATGCTCACCTTGGGAACGATTTTTCCTTATTGTTGGCAAAATGTGCCGTGACCTGCAGGTTGCTGGTGCATTTGTTGTCCGAGCCACACTCCTTTTGGAAGTTTATCTACAGGAAGTGGCAACAATGATGTCATCTTGACATGAACTCAATGAACACATCTTTAGGAAGACCATTCTGTCTGGTTTTGACTGACAGTTTAGTAGAGGGATTCGGTTAACAAAGTCTAGGTAAAACATAATAAATGGTTTATACTTGTATAGCGCTTTTCTACCTTCAAGGTACTCAAAGCGTTTTGACAGTATTTCCACATTCACCCATTCACACACACAAAACACACTGATGGCGGGAGCTGCCATGCAAGGACACAACGGACGTGGTAGAAGGTGGGGATCGAACTAGGAACTGTGGCACTGTTGCTGGCACGGCCACTCTCCAAACTGCGCCACCCAAAAATAATAATAATAATAATAATAATATAATAAATAAGCCACAATGTATCCCACCAGGCATCTTTGCATGCATTCCAATAGCAAGTGCTATTTATTGGGGAAGTTGTCGGTACTGCACTGCAATTTCCTGACTATAAGCCGCAACTTTTTAGGAAAAAAATCATATCCTGATATTTTTTTTCATATTAATCGAGATCCATATACTCTATATCACAACGTTAATGACATCACCGTTTTTGTCATGCTTGAATGTTACATTTCTAATAAGTGAGACGTGAAGACATCAGAAGGATTACAAATATGTATTTTTTTGTCAGGGGTTGAACATGACAGATTTACTGAACAACATTATACCACTGTTTCAGACAACAGGCTCAATGTACAGTATCTTACTGTCTTAGTTACACATACTGCCAGTATTATATTAAAAATGCCATTTTATGCACAGCTCTTAATGTTAATATGTATGTTAACATTATTAAAGCTATTATTATTGTGTAAGTTACATCCACAGGGGTGGGAGACTGGAGCATCAAAATTTTTCCTAGTACAATTTACAAACCTTGTTTAACGACAAAACATTAAGTTATTTACTTACAAATGTTTGTTTGCTTTATTTCGTCCAGCGGCACAGGTGCGTGCGTCCCCTTTGAGATTTGCTCTGATTTTAAATATGATATACACCTAATTGTATATGTCATATTTCACTGTATTGATGTACATATGATATATGTTGGGCACACCACATCCAGAAGTAATGCCGTTTTTCAATGGATAGTGTAATATAAAGATGCATGTTACGCTAGTTTACTCTATGCTAAAAACAAATCAACATTCATACTTATAAAAATTGTAGACTAACTTCTGACATTTCTTACATTTTACTAAGAACCTTTTTCTACTCTTTGTTGGATATAATTGGTCATATCTGCACTATTTAAAGCCACCAACATCACACCCTTAACTCAGCCAAGTCTCATGACAGGCGTGGCGAAGTTGACAGAGTGGCCGTGTCAGCAATCGGAGGGTTGCTGGTTACTGGGGTTCAATCCCCACCTTCTACCATCCTATTCACGTCCGTTGTGTCCTTGGGCAAGACACTTCACCCTTGCTCCTGATGGCTGCTGGTTAGCGCCTTGCATGGCAGCTCCCGCCATCAGTGTGTGAATGTGTGTGTGAATGGGTGAATGTGGAAATAGTGTCAAAGCGCTTTGAGTACCTTGAAGGTAGAAAAGCGCTATACAAGTATAACCCATTTATCATTTATTTATTACTTACATATTATCTTTGTGTTGATGTTGCTGCAGTCGTCTTTGGCAGGCAAGTCTTGCGTGTTTTAGAACCAGACATGTTAATACTAATACTACATATTAATATTAATACATGTTATACTACATATTATATATACATATTAAAACTGTCCATTACAATTGAAGAAAAAGCTTTTTTGCGATACACTGTATATCGATATCGTTTTATTGCCTCGCCCTGCTTTGACCCCAGTGGCACATACAATTCTGCGGCTAATTTATAGACGTTTCCGGGTTCACAAGCTTCACATGCCGCCGATAAATTTAGCCTCATTACAGAATCAGAATCAGAAGTACTTTATTAATACCCAGGGGAAATTAAGAGTTATTCAATTAAATTAAAATGACTAACATCAGAAAAGTTTCAGCTGCGAGTGAAGAAGACAGCACAAGCTTAGAGGCGAATTTGCCTCGAGACAAAAGTGAAAACTAGGTTGAAAAAATGTTGGATGAAGACATTTTTCATCACTCACACCAAAAAAGACTATCACTACCTGACCAGTAGCAGAAGACCCAAGCGGTCCACACGTGCGGGAAGACTACTTCCCTTCCTGACAACTTGTTTTACGGCAATTATCATGGTTCATCATGGTTTTCTTTTTTATAAAAATCTTTATTTCAATAAAATATTACATACATCCCAAAACTACAATTATTTAAGAATACAGTATTTATTTTGAAACAGAAGATAATGGTAATTGTGGCGATAATACTTCAGATTTTTTTTTAAATCTACCCCTTAATCCTTTTTATATTCTTGTTATCTTTCATTACTATGTAATATATTCTTTCTATTGTGTGAAGTGAAGTGAATTAGCGCTTTTCTCTAGTGACTCAAAGCGCTTTACATAGTGAAACCCAATATCTAAGTTACATTTAAACCAGTGTGTGTGGCACTGGGAGCAGGTGGGTAAAGTGTCTTGCCCAAGGACACAACGGCAGTGACTAGGATGGCGAAAGCGGGAATCGAACCTGGAACCCTCAAGTTGCTGGCACGGCCACTCTACCAACCGAGCTATGCCGCCCCATTGATATATATATTACTGAATAAACAATATTATTAATAATAATTAACCATTACTAACACATTAAAATATCACCGCACGTGAGGTCGCAGACGCTCCGTCGTAAAATATTCTTAAAAAGAAGTGACATAGAGTTCGTGCATGTGTGGACCGATCGGATCTTCCCGAACCGGTCAGGTAGTGACAACGACTTTAACAATTTCAAAGCGCAGGAGGATGAGGAGGATGAAGACAGCGCTCAATGACTTTTTTGATGTGTTACAGGCACTGTCTTTTGTTAAATTTGTGAATGAACACAAGTGTGTAAACATTTTATGTTTCTAAACCTGGCTTATAGACGGGTGCAAAATAGAATCTTTCCAAAAAATTAAGTAGATGGGGCTTGTAATGTAATGTTTGCAGATGTGTGTTTTGCAAACAAAGTGTCAACAAAAAAATAAAAACAACAACATTGATTGAGCACTTATTGCAGTTGATTGTGCAGGTGCACCCATTGATGTGGCTGATGGCTGCATACAAACAACAGAGTTCCATACCTCATTTCTTTGGGTGAGTTTCTGCTCCTGACTGAGAATAGGGTATGAGTCCAAGTTCTGAATGGAGCGTCTCGATTTAGGTTTTTGTTCATGTAAGGACATGTTGACGAAGAAGACCACCGGCTCCAGTTTGTCCCTCACAGGCGCCTTTAAGTGCAACCAGGAAGTTTATATTGTTATGTGCGCATGACATGCAGTAAAAACATATCAATGGATACTGTACCCTAACAGTCAAATAGAGAACTTGACACTTGGATTTAGCGGACAGCAGGGTCAGCAGGCCCGTGTACGTGTCACCGTTGTTTTCCTGGAAGCGAACACGCGGACTCCTTCTTCTCTCCATGTCAGCCTCCATTGTGTACTTCACCGCTGTCAAGACAACACATTAAAGAAAGATTATATTGTTTGTTTACAGAAGCAATATTATTTGATGACTGACTCACTGATGTTTTTCTTGAAGTTTTTGTTGCCATTGCTTAGGGTGAAAGACATGCAGAGAGTGGCTGTGATGCTGTAAAACACACAGTTAAAAAAAAAAAAAAAAATATATATATATATACACAGTATATACATTTGCCAACACTATTAATCAAACAAGCCATTTTCTGATTAGCAGCCTCACCATGGTATATTTCCTTTGCACTGATTAGGATCCACAATATTGGGCTCCACAGTCAAGTTCTTAGTTAAGTGGACCACTGGCCGAGTCCTGTCAACAACAAGGAACATTTATTGTCAAAATGGCGTTGAGCCTTTGAGGACTCCTTTCTGCACAAACCTGAGCAGAGCAATGCGGTCATCAAGAGAGCCAACTAAGATATCTGGGTAGCTGTTGTCATCCATGTCCATGCCTCCACTGATGGAGTAGCCGAACGTCTTGAACCCGCCATTATCCACTGACTTTCCCTCAATCACCTGCAGTGGGCGACAAAGACATGGTCACAATGATTAAAGTGAAGAAAACATAAGGAGGTCTGTTACCTGACTAGGCTCCTTTGAGATTCCCTTTTTACTCCCCGTCCATATGAAGACCTTGCCTGTGTCATGGAACGGAGCTCCAACTGCAAAGTCTGCAAAGAGATGTAACAATGGTGTATGGCTATTTTGTCATTCCTGAATTGCTATCTCCACACTACACCGAGGTGAAACCATCTGTGTGTGTGTGTGTGTGTGTGTGTGTGTGTGTGTGTGTGTGTGTGTGTGTGTGTGTGTGTGTGTGTGTGTGCACGTGAGCGCCTCTCCCAGAAATAAGGCCTTATCGCTGCTTGTATGTAGTTTTATACTTCAGATGTGTCAGGATTCTCACTGAAAGTTGGATTATGTTTGTTTTTTTCTCTGTGTTTGTTTTATTTCCTGTCAGCGCTCTTATTTTGGTTCGTTTTCCTGCATGTTTCCCTCACCTGAACCTGATTGGCAGTCTGGCACACCTGGTGGCAATTGCCAATCAGGCTCCTATTTATACCTGCCTCTCCCTCCAGTCAGTGCTGGAGTATTGTTTGCTGTATGCTGTGGACTGCTTGCTGTCTCCAGTTCTCCCTGGTTCCTCTTCTCTTTTTAGCTGTTTCTTGTATGCTGGGAGCTATTCCCTGGTTCCTGATTCCTGTTGCTGTTTCCTGTCTCCTGGTTCCTGGTTTGTGTTTTACCTGCATTGTTTGGACATTAAAACCATGTTTTCCTGCACCAAAACCTGCCATATCTGCATCTTGGGGTTTGTCACCACCACTTCCTGACAAGATGCAGCTTATCATGTTTGTTAAAGCTTGCCTTTCAGTTTGGTATCAAATTGGTTTGCAGACTTAAAGGGGAACTACACTTTTTTGGAATTTTGCCTACAATTTACAATCCTATAACTCGTTAATAAAAGTAAATAAAAGTCCACTTACAATGGAGCCATGACATCATTGTGTCTATTTCGACCATAAAATCAAAAAACAATCCAAAAAGCGCCAACTATACTCCGTTTTAGGGTTGTCCCGATACCAATAATTTAGTACCGGTACCAGTATCAAAATGTATATCAATAGTTTGATACTTTTCCAAATAAAGGGAACTACGAAAAATTGCAATACTGGCTTTATTTTAACACAAAATCTTACACTACATTAAACACTCAGTCAAAGAACAATTTTACAAGGTTAAAATAAAAATAAAAAGGCATTAAACACATCGGACATTTCTTGTTAATCTCAAAGAACAATTTACAATTTGCCATATTACATATAATCTGCTATAATCAAGGGTTAGATTAGAATATAAGAAAGTTTTACTGACATTATACTAAATTATTCATGATTTATGGTTGCCATTCCTGGTTTGTGCTTTAAGAAAAAAACTGATTAATTATTAATTAAGCACTAAAAACAAAACTATGGATAAGATAAGCCATGTAGCAGGTAAAACACATTTATTAAAGACAAAACACACATTTTTGGAATTTGTTGCAAAATTCAGTCATTTTAACTACATTTTAACTACATTAGTTGTCGCTAGATGCAGCAATTTTGACTACGCTAATATTTGGCATCAAGCCAAGCAGCTGTGTGCGCGTCTATGTATCTGTATGTGCACTATGGTACACGGTCTACTTTATATCTTTTGTTTTCGCCTTTTTGTTGTGCCCTTGTGTGCATTATCCTTTCCATCCTTATGCTTTCCATCCTTTGTAACTGAGCTACTGTGTGGAACAATGTCCCTTGTGGATCATTAAAGTTTGTCTAAGTCTAATTCTAAGTAAGTTTGGGAGAATGGCAACGCGTTGGCTGAGTGACGTCAGTGAGTGAGTGGGCAGGTAAAGAGAGAGAGAGAGAGGGAGCGCGTGCACTACGCAGTAGAAGGATGATCCTTGTGCAGATCTGAATGCTTATTATTTAAATGTTTACCTAAGTCTGAAGCAAAGGTGGTAACACTAATCGCCACTTTTGGCGAGGCGTGTTTTAAAGCAGCTGTTGTGAGAGTAGCGTATGTGTGTGTGTGCTCCTTTAAGAATGGCAGTATGTGGGGTAAGTGATGTGAGTAAGTGAGTGGGCAAGTAAGGAGAGGTAGCGGTAGCATGTTCAGGAGTGTCAATAGCATGGGGGAAATTATAAATAAAGGGACCAAGTTGTAACTAATCAACGGCCTCGTCATTCCGACCAAAGAACAGCGCTTTATGGACCCATCGCCCGGTAAAGTGATGGGTGTTACCCCCAACAAAACATCGGTCCTGGAGGGAACTTCTCCTCTGCGCTCCTCGACCACGGTCTGAGAGGATGTAAACAGCACTTGCAACACGGTGCCTCCCTGCTTAAAGCGTCACCTTTATTGTTAGTTTTGAAGACCAAATACCTTCATATTGCGCTTCATGCACCCTCTTTGTTAACTAGTAGAATTCATGTTTTTTGCCATTCTTCCCCACCACGATGTTATTGCTTGTACGCACTTTGCGCCTGGGGTCTGTAGTCACCGCCGCACAGCGGCATTGAGATGAAAGAACGGTACCGGTATTATTCAAAGGTGGTAAAGTACCGATTTCAATTGATTAGTACCGCAAAACTTTATTAGTACCGGTATACCGTACAACCTTATTCCATTTATATTTCGTGACCTCAATAATAACCAAGTATTAGTAATATTGTTACTATAAGCCAGTGCTTCTCAAATATTTTATGTTACACCACCCCAAAGGGAAAAATAAAATATTTCCCTCCCTTCCAATTTTCACTGTGACTATAAATAGTATAATTTGTGTATACAATTGTTATAACTGTAGCTCTGCATAACATTGTAAGCTTATTAACATCAAAGGAAACAACACACCGGCCTTTCCTTGACTCTCAGCGGGGTTACAGTGAAGCCAAGTGCTACATACACTTCATCATATTCCGGTACAGCAAAAAAAGCATGTTTTTTGAGGCACAGCATTAACTTATATGACACAATTCAAACAACCTTTCCTAGTCAAGGTGCAAGAAAAACAAAAATAAATGCAACTAACATAAAGGTCAACACACATGGTCACACATAACAACCTGCTAACTGAACATTGTGGATATTATGAAAAACAACCAAACATCATAAAAATATTCTAAGTAACACCTATTTAAAAACATTAAAGTGCATGATGGGAAACATGTAAACCACTCTCTCCACACTTATCCATGTTTGGTGCATTTTAGCTGCTTGATATTTCTGATTGATTACAAAACTTTAAGAAGGTCGTCACGGAAGTAAACAAGGTAGGAGGACTTTCACACACTCTTAATATTTAATTATATTAATTATATATCTATTATATTATTTATATGTCGATCATATTAATATAATAAATAGATGTGTTTGGCCGCCGGCGAAATTTCTTATAGCAGCTGGATGGCTTAAGGCGCTGATTGAAACAAATTCAATTGATGTGTTTGGTATCTGCTTGCGTTTTTTTATGACTCTTTTGCTCATGTATGAAAAAAACTTCTTGCAATATCCATTTCTTGAGTCTGGAGTACACGCTCACATTTCATGCAAAGGCACATCTTCTGCGCCCTAAAAAAGTCTGTTTCATTGATGCACTGCTTCTACAAATGCCCAGAACACGTACATTTCTTCTGCATGTTTCAAAAATAGCAAAACGCCGCAGGTAGGAGCATGATAACATGAATGTGCAGTAAATGAGTGGTGACAGCAGGTAGTACATGCAAAATCCTCATTGAAATAAAACGGGCTGCACCAGTTATGAATTGTACATGCAGTCTTAGGAGCTCACATCCAACACGCCCACTAACAGTTCATGCAATGTTATGGTTTGCACACGCTGTTTAGCACTAGGTAGTTGGATCTTAGAAGATATGTCTCAGTTTTTCTGCCTACCTTGGAATCCATCCTGGTTGATGTCACCAATGGCGGCCACTGCGAGGCCAAATGCAGACGATGCAGGCCCCTTCAGCACTATGGTGGCAGTCTTCTGGAAGGATCCATTCTCGTTCATATAGATATAGACAGCTCCTCCCTCGTCCTTCATGCGGTCAAAGTAAAAGGGGGCCCCCACTATCAGGTCGTTCCAACTGAAAGGCACACAAAAATGTATGCTCTAAATGTGAAAAAAAAAAAAAATTCTCTAAAGTCTAAATTCCTGTCTGTCAGAAACATCACAAGACTTTCAATCATGCATTCAGGGGAGAGGCTGTGATTTTTGCAATGATATCATGAAAAACACCTGAAATGGGCTGCTGACAGCTTTTCAACTCAGCTTCAATGCATTCTCTGCATATCATGGCTGAGCTGCATAGGTCTCTAATTACTATGAATGCAGATCACAAAACCTCCCAATGTCTTAATTATATCTCTGCGTGTCATATTCGTAATTCCTTCAAGCATTTAAAGGCTAATATTTCCAAAAATGCACATTTATCAGCTTGTCAATCTTTTTGCCTGCAAGAAGTGTTGACGGATGGTCACATGATCTGATGTGACGAAACGTACTTATCGTTGTTGAGGTCAGTGGCAGCCAGGCTGCTTCCGAAGTATGAGCCCACTTGTTCCCCAGGGATAATGAGCGTTGTCTCGATGTTGTTGTCAGTCTTCGTCCCGAACACCACCGAGCCCTTTGACTCCTCCCTGGGGGACCCCGCCACCACTGTGAAGTCGGTGAGGCTCAGCAGCTTCTTCTCTTCAAGAACAGAGTAACCTGCATGGGGCACATTGAACTGTCATCAGGTGCATACTATGTTACGTTTATTTGACTAAACGGTAAAAAAGACTACTGGCTCACGTTTTATCATTGATAATGATTTGTAGTGCATGAGAAAGTGAAAAAAAGAGTACGTATATGTAGGTATAGTAACGGAACTTCTGCCATCTTGTTGGATTAATTAAAAAATAACATCTAGAGGTTGCCAACAGCCATTTTTAAAATGTAATGTTTTTTAGAGACGCTTGTACCAAAGTACTATAGGAGTTAACTAAATGGAGGCGTTAAATGGAATATTAATGGTATGTATTAAAAGTAAGTAAGTATGGAACAAAGAAGAAATATTTACCAATATAGTTGTTAGATCGCTTTTTCAGCTGTCCAAAGTCTTTGTCAATGGAGTCCCATGCATTGTCTGGATCAGGATCTCTCCATATAACATGAACATTTCCTTTAACAAACACAAACCAGACAAGAATTGTTAGCTTTTATTTTTTTAAACGGAGAATTATCTTTCTTCAATCCAGCGCCCGCCCACCTTGCCATACATAGCTGCCCGGGGAGCCCACGTACACATCGGTCTCAGTCATCCCGCCTGAGATGCCCATGTTGCACATGCCCTCAAGCAACATGCCAAAACTCGGGTTGCAGACCTCGTAGCTGTGAATCTGCCAGTCGTCTTGGGGGTCAAACGTCAGATCGTTACTCCTCACGTAGCATTTTCCTATCATTCGTCGCTGCTCCTCCGTGCCGCTTTTGGTGATCTTGACGTAGCGGTGCCCACATGCCTATAAACCACAGAGGACATTTTTTTTAAAGTAGCCAACACTAAGATACCATCGTTGCTTTGATGATGTTCGTTCGTCACTCCCCCTGCAGTTTAATATGCTTGACATATTTTTTTCGTGTTTTCTACAAGCACTGCTCTTAATTAATTGTGGCACTGATGCAATGCCTGACATTATGATGATAAACAGAGTAGACAGACTACAAGCATAGGATAGGATAGTTTAATAACTTATAAACGCATGCTTACCTCAGCTAAAGCTAAATATTACTCAAATCTCATCCACCTCAACAAAAATGATCCTAAATTTTTGTTTAGTACAGTAGCATCGCTAACACAACAAGGGACTCCTCCCAGTAGCTCCACCCACTCAGCAGATGACTTTATGAATTTCTTTAATAAGAAAATTGAAGTCATTAGAAAAGAGATTAAAGACAATGCATCTCAGCTACAACTGGGTTCTATTCAGGGGCGGATTAAGAAATTTTGGCCCCCTGGGCCTGACATGGTCTTGGCCCCTCAACCCCCCGCGCGTGTGGGCGCACACACACGCACGCACTATGCAAGAAATACTGTATACTGTGAACAGACATGCACACTGTACTGTACAGAAGAGTGCACATACTGCACACACACTATTAGGTATACCACACAGACACTGACAAGCACAGGTTTCACACAGACACAGGGGGAGGGGATAAATGGCCTAAAAATAAACATTTTTGAAAATGATTACGCCCACTTCAGTGATGGTGCATTGGGTCATTTGAGAGATATTATGTATTGGAAGTTGGTAGCTATCATGAAATAAACCCCCCAACCCACCCAAAAAACTAAATCGGACATGATTTTTGCCCCCTTTTCCTCCCTTCTATCATTAAAAATAAAATAATATCTTAGGAAAACACATTGGCATAACGGCAGCTGTGCAGCAAATTGAGGCTCAAAGTCTGTATCTATTTGTGGTTAAGCTTGAGGAGAAGGAGAAAGGTAAAATGATAACATGCATCGGAGAGCACCACAAAGAAAGGTGTAGGCCAGTTCATGGTACAAGGGCTGCATGCAGGTCAAGATAGACCATTTCCAAGAATGCTATAGTGGCTGGACAGGCACTGGACATGTCCTGAACTCAGTGTCAGACGTGGCTGCCGAATACTTGGATGAAGTGAAGCAGCTGACAGATCTCATGCTGCCCCATCTGAAGACTGTCCTGGCCAGGCAGAGGATGGATGAGGAGACCTTCCCAATGGACCCTGTCAGTGAACAGGCTAGTAACATTGATGGCACCCCTGTGCACAACATTGGGATGGAGAGACAATGTGGCAAGGTGGACTACAAACTGAAGAAGTTGGGCACACTGAACGCAGTCAATAGGTCAATAATTTTACAGAAGAGCCAGGAGCTTCAGAGGTTTCAAGGCAGCAGCACAAGCAAAAAGGGAGGTTGAACTCAACTGGAGTAAATTCATGAAGGCAAAATTCGAGAGTAGGGCAGATGAGAAACAAGAGATGGCTCAAAGAAAGGAGACTAGACATGCTGGACACACTGAAATCTTTTGATGGCCCCTTCACGATAGTGGGGA